>NC_069003.1:31861679-31867337 GCF_001194135.2 Octopus bimaculoides
TGAGAGCTTAGTATTTAAAGCGTCAACAACAATTCACAACAAGTGCTAGAGGGTTAAAATAGTGCAACAACAAATTTTAGCTTGTGAATCATATACATATATATATATATGTATATGTATATTATCACCAGATATCCTCAATTAGATATTATAATTACCTGCATGCAATGACCTTGTTCAAACTTAAAGAGTCCTTAGGCCTCAGCCAAGTTTTCAAATTCTGTAATTTTCTTACAATGAGAGCTTAGTATTTAAAGCGTCAACAACAATTCACAACAAGTGCTAGAGGGTTAAAATAGTGCAACAACAAATTTTAGCTTGTGAATCATATACATATATATATATATGTGTGTGTGCATATATATATATACATGTGTGATTCACAAGCTAAAATATATATATATCTCATAAAGAAATCTCCACTACTAAAATGCCTGCCTTTGTTATTTGTTCAAGGAAGTGGCGTACAGTCTTTCTGTGTCAGGTTAAATTACCCATGCTTCAGACCAGTGAAAAGACAACAGACAAGAGATAGCAACACCATTAAACTTGATCAATGTTTATCCTTTGTTGAAATACAAACGAAAAAATAAAAACTGTAAACAGGTGCAGTCATTGGTGTGTAACCAGAAGTTTGCTTCTCAGCAACATAGTTCCAGGTTCAATCCCATTGCATGTCACCTTGGGCAAGTGTCTTCTGCTATAACCCCAGGCTGACCAAAGGCTTGTAAGTGGATTTGGTAGACACACAATGAAAGAAGGCTGCCATAGATATATTTGTGTATGCATGTGTGTGTGTGTGTGTGCGTGCGTGCACACATGCATGTGCACGCGTGTGTGTGTGTGTGTGTGTGTATTCAAATGGGCTGAGGTTCACTACAATTACATCATGTGAAAAAAAATAAAACATTTTCTTTAGGTGACTGAAAAAAAAATATTTAACATTTATGATTTTTCACACAAATAGTATAGGAATAAAAAAGGTCTGAAACAGATGTAGTAAAACTCTGCCCATTTCTGTTATGTTTTATACTGGCAACACGTGAAACACCACAAAGCATTCCGTCCAGCATGCTAACAATCTGGTACTTGTTTTACCAACCCTGAAAGGATGAAAGGCAAAGTTGACCTCGGCAGAATTTGAACTCAGCACCCAAGGATGGAGGAAATACTGTTAAGCATTTTGCCTGGTGTACTAACGATTCTGCCAACTCGCCACCTTAATAATAACATTAATAATAATAATGATTTCAAATTTTGGCACAAGGCCAGCAATTTTGGGGAGAGGGTAAGTCAATTGCATCAATGCCAGTACTCAGCCGGTACTTAATTTATCGACCCCAAAAGGATGAAAGACAAAGTTGACCTTGGTGGAATTTGAACTCAGAACGTAGCAACAGGTGGAAATACCGCTAAGCATTTCGTCCAGCGTGCTAACAATTCTGCCAGCTCACCACCTTAATAATAATAATAATAATAATAATCATCCTTTCCACTATAGGCACAAGGCCTGAAACTTTGGGGGAGGGGATAAATTGATTACATTGACCCTAGTATGTAACTGGTACCTATTTTACCAACCCTGAAAGGATGAAAGGCAAAGTTAACCTCGGCGGAACTTGAACTCAGAACATAAGGATGGAAGAAATACCATTAAGCATTCTGCCCGGCATGCTAACGATTCTGCCAGCTCGCTGCCTTAATTATAATAATAATAACAATAATAATAATAATAATAATAATAATAATAATAATAATAATAATAATAATAATAACAATAGTAATAATAATAATTATAATGATAATTATAATTAATAATAATAATGATTTTTTCTAAATTCTTCAATAATTTCAAAATTGATTGAAACGAAAGTTCATTTCAATAGAAATATGATAACAAAAGACACATTCAATTATATAATCACAGAAGTGGCCATAACTGGACTGCCTCTGATCACAGGTCAGCTAGATCAAAGGTGACCTGAAGTTAATCAAGAATTACTTCCAACCAAATAAAATCAATATTATATTTGCTGTAAAGAAAAAAAAAGCAAGCTATTATGATGCCAGAAATATGCAGAATAACACAAAAAACGATTTGTACGTTTGCACCATAAATTTACAACTCATAACTATTGAAACAAGGATTATCAATAACAGACCACAGTAAGACTATATCGCTATATGGTCTGTTGCAGCAGTGATAGCAGAAGCAGGAGCAGCAGCAGCAGTAAAGTTCATTTAAAGATATTCTATAAAGTGACCTCTATTTTACAACATGGCTAGTAATATATTTGGCAAGTATAAGGCAGGGAAGTGGCAGAACTGTTAGCACACCGGGCAAAATGCTTTGTGGCGTTTTGTCCATTTTTATGTTCTGAGTTCAAATTCTGCTGAAGTTGACTTTGCCTTTCATCCTTTCGGGGTGGATAAAATAAGTACATGTTGAGCACTGGGGTGGATGTAATCAGCTTAACCCCTCCTCCTTCGAAATTGCTGGCTTGAGCCAAAATTTGAAAGCAATGTATTTGCCAAATTTTGAAGATAAATTCATCTTTTGGCAGCTATTTAAAGCATTATCTTGGTGGTGGGGGGGGGCTGTTTAGCTGTACAAAGTCATGAGGGGGGAACTCACACAGTTTGGGTTTTGCATTAAAAATCTATATATTCTAAAATTCTTTTTATGAACAGTAAATCTCAAAGCAGATAAGGCTATAAGCAATAGCATCCAAGTATTGGGTTAAAAATCCCGTTGGCTAGAAAAAACAGTCAAATGTTGCCATGGGACTCAAACCCACAATTCTCACCAGTAAGAATAAAATTTCTAACATGGATAGAAAAATTGAAAGGATTGCTTTGGTCTGATGGTAGAACAGCTCTCGTGTTTATAGCAGATGAGGGTTCAAGTGCCATGGGCAGCCTTCAACTTTTTCTATCCAAAAGGGTTTTCTCAAACCAATATTTAATTGCTATTATTTATAGCTTAATGTACTTCATGATTCACTGTTCCAAAAATGAATTATTTCACATTCTCTGAAAGTTTATAAATTTTCATGAGGCTAAAAGAAATACGTTTTTTTTAACGCTTAGGGAAACATTGCCATTTTTAAGACAGTAAAATATAATTTAAAAGATTTAGCTTCTATTTCAAGCAAGTCAAGGAACAAAGTATACGCCTCATTTATTGGCTTTAATTAACAGTTGTTATTTAAATCCAGATCAGTCTTGATCCAGCAGACCTATAATTATTCTGTGACCATTTATATTATTTTCAGAAAAAGTGTACATATATGTGTGCATACATGTACATGTGTGCATGCATACATACATACATACATACATGATGGCCGTCCACTCGTGACTGAGGAAGACCATTGCTGACCTTCAGGAACATTGTGCGCTCTAGGACTAACTTATATTTTGCATTTGTGGCTCCGTTGGTGGCTAATGAGACCTGCTCTTGACAAACATACACGGCAGCAAACATTGCAGACCAACAAACAAACAAACATACATACATACATACATACATGGGTGTGTGTTTTTATAAGACTGCATTGTCAATGTGTCCTTCCTCATTAAAGATAAGTTAAAATGTAGCTTGAGGGGAAATTTAGTTGCTAATTAAACATGTTGATTAGAAATAATTGTATAGCGAGACAAATGGATAGGTAAATTAGCATTAACATATTTAAATGAAAGGAGTATTAAAAGGTTAATTAGAAATAATTATATGTTGAGACAGACACATTAGTTAGGTTAATGTTAACATATTTAACCCTTCGGCATTCAGGATACTCTGTCAAATGTAATGTTTATTTATTCACATTGTTTTGAATAGATCAGGCATTATCTCATGGCCAAGACATTTCAATGATGGGGTTGTTTATTTTAAGAAGGACATTATAGGGTAGGTGTAGGGGACTGGATACTATTTCCTGCTTAGCTGAAGAGGCTTGTCTTGCCTCGTCAGTGCTGGTGCCAAGCAAAATGCACCCGGTACACTCTGTACAGTGGTTGGCATTAGGAAGAGCATTCAGCCATAGAAACCATGCCAAAGCAGACAGAAGAGCAGTGGTTTTCAATCAGGGTTCATATGGCCCTTGGAGATCCATAGAAGATTTTATTGTTAAAATTTATGCGCAACAAATTATTTATACTGCTACAATGCACAAAATCTTTCAATTTTTTTTTGTACAATTCCTAATAACATTATTTACATTATTTACAATTGACGGAATTCCTAATAAAATTAAATTATAAAAATACAGTAGGATTTTTTATATATATATACAAAGAATGGCTATGGATGTCCAGTAGAGTCAAATAATCTCTTGTACTTACTGAAAATAAATGAAAATACTCTATTCTTTTCTACTCTAGGCACAAGGCACAAAATTTGGGGGAAGGGGGGGCAGTCGATTAGATCAACCCCAGTACACAACTGGTACTTAATTGATCGACCCTGAAAGGATGAAAGATAAGTTGACCATGGCAGCATTTGAACTCAGAACGTAAAGACAGACAAAATATCGCTAAGCATTTCGCCTGGCATGCTAACGTTTCTTATTTCTTTATTGCCCACAAGGGGCTAAACACAGAGGGGGCAAACAAGGACAGACAAAGGGATTAAGTCGATTACATTGACCCCAGTGCGTAACTGGTATTTAATTTATCAACCCCGAAAGGATGAAAGGCAAAGTCGACCTCAGCGGAATTTGAACTCAGAACGTAATGGTAGACAAAATACCGCTATGCATTTCGCCTGGCATGCTAACATTTCTGCCAGCTCACTGCCTTAATGAAAATATTATATTAGTCATCAACTAAGTTTGTTCTTTACCCATTGCATATTTATTTCAAATTACCTTTTTAACCCTTTAACATTCAGATAACTCTGTCAAATGTGATGCTTATTTATTTATACTGTTTTGAATTATTTGTATATCATCTAGAAGCTTTGACATTTTGATGTACTGTTTGTTCATTTTTATAATGACATGGCAGGGTACATCAGTGAGATTAGATCTGACCAGTTTGAACACAATGCAAGTAAAATATCTGGGCCTGATATGGCCAGTGTAAATGCTAATGGGTTAAGATTTTCGAAGCTCTTTCTGCATTAAATATGCCAACACTAACTTAGCTATTGTCTTTCCATGCAGATGACATCTCTGAGTTATTTATTTTCTAGCAAGTATTGAACAAGTAAATGAAGTGATTAAAAGAATCTATGTTAAGATAGGGAATAAAGACAGCAAAAGTGGCTTCAGGCTTTGAGATAATATTTACCCAGCAAATGAAAAATATATTGGGGGGGAAATGTAAGAGAGGGGAGAGGGGAGGGGAAATACTGGTAGGTGATTAAATTATCTCTGATAATGTTGGGGGCCAAATATATATATATATCCTCATGATTATATATACAGCTAAAGCAATGATTGCAAATGAGAGAAGTACATGAATTTCTTTTTACACACACACAAATATATGCACATGATTAATATACACACTCACACAAATATATATGTATATATGCATGTATATAAATGTAAATATGCAAATATATTTCAACACACACACACACACACACACACATACATATATATATATATATATATATATATATACATATATATAATATATTTTATACATACA
>NC_069003.1:31867682-31870364 GCF_001194135.2 Octopus bimaculoides
TATATATATATATATATATATATATATATATATATATATATATATATCATATATGGTAAATGAAATATATATACATACATACACATATACACATATGTATATATACATATATCTCTCTATTTAATAATCTATCTCTGACGTTGAATTGAATTGGCTTTGTGACAACGATTCTAAAGAAGCAAGTCAATAGGAATGAAAATCCATGCAGTTAGGGTTGGGTTCTCTTATTGTCCCCTTTAACTGTTCTCTTGTTATATGGAAATATGATTGCATTCCACCATGCATATTGGGTGTCTCTGCTGCCTTACCACATCTTTCTCTCTCTCTTTTTCTCCCCTCTCTCTTTTTCTCTCTCTCTCTCTCTCTCTCCTGCTCTCTCTCTTGCTTGCTTGCTCTCTTTCTCTTTTGTACTCATAGCTATAGCTAATATGCAATAGATGTAATGTAGAAGTAGTCGTATAATTTTTTATACACCAAGTGATGGTGGTGGTGCTACTGATCACGAACGCAAAAGCAATATGAAGATGATGATGATGATTAGGTGATGATGATGATGTGATGATGACAATGATGATGATATGATGATAATGATGCTGCTGCTGCTGATGATGATGATGATGCGATGATGATGATGCGATGATGATGATGATGATGATGATGCGATGATGAAAATGACAATGATGACAATGAAGACTATGATGATGGTGATGTTGATGATGATGATGATGATGATGATGAAGAGGATGCTGCTGATGATGAATGACATTGTAGGATTGGTGTGAGAAGCCAGATTTGGCTGCTTTGAACATAAAACAGGCAGAATATATTGGCTGGATATGACCAGTTTAAATGCTAGAGGGTTAAATATGACATGACTTAGATCTGAACTCTGGAGTACATGTGATTGTTATGGTTTTTATCTCATATTCTTCATTCTCTGCCATCAAATCAATGACCAATCCTTGATGACTTTCTTGACAAGCACTTTGTGCATGTCAATGAACTTTTAGAAGAAAGAAAAATTTTTTTTTTTCTTATTGCTTTCCTTCAGGTATTCTTTGCAAGACATCCTGTCAGCTAGGCACAGACAACTTTACTTTGTCACACCTGTCTGATACAGTCATAAAGTAAAGGACCAGAACAGCTTCTCTATATCAAGTTACTCAATGCTCCAACAATTCTCCCACCCCACTAAAATGAACTCATACTTTATCTTACTGACCTTGCTCTCATCTTCTTTCATTTACTAAAGCCATTTTCTCATATAGTATTTTAGATATGAAATGAAGCAACTGTCTGTGATAGCATCACTTAATATGCCATTTAAAATACTGCTCTGATCCACTGAGTGTTTCATCAAACACAGAAGACAGGCCCAGCGGTATTGATGTCCCATAGACTCCCCAATGGCGTTATTATTCACTAGAGTATTCAATAATTAAAATAAAAGATAACATTGCAAATAGATAGAAAAGAATTGGAAAGTTGTGTCTCTAACTGGTTTCAGATTTGACATTTGTTTAGACTTGACATTTGTTAAGATCAAAGTATATAAAGATTTTATATTGTATCCTGTGGAGTTTGGGTATTTTTTCTTTTGGTTTCGCTTTATAGCTTAGTCAGAGGAAGAAAGCCAGTGCCCATGACCTTTATACAGGGTCTCTGAGAATGGTAAGTGGGGGGGGGGGACAACGGAATAAGATATTAATGACCTCCACTAGAGACTGGCTTTGAATACTTGCAATAAAGCAAACACCACCGACAGTAGTCAGGGGTCAGTTGGTGATGTCAAACTGGACGATGGATTAAGTCTAAAGAACTTACAACTCGATAAAGTTGAAGAAATTAAATAAAAAATTAATATCTATATTTTTTACTCTTGTCAATAAAACAAATAATTCTGTTAGTAAATTTTAATAGATTTTTTTTTTTTTTTTTTATATAAATGTTCCGAGTACTTTCTTCAGAAAGTATTAGGAACAAACAGGTTGTTAAGAAGCTTACTTCACAATCAGATAATTCTAAGCTTAACTCTTTAACATTCGGATTATTCTGTCAAATGTAATGCTTGTTTATTCACATCGGTTTTAAACTCATCTTGCACTATCTCGTAGCTTCAAGATTTTGATGAAGCGATTGTGTATTCTTAGAGAGTAGGTGTGAGAGGCCAAATCTAGCCTGTTTGAACATAAGATAGGTAAAACATTTGGGCCAGATATGCTGGCTTAAATGCTAATGTGAGCTGTATGGCAACTTCAATAACACTAGAATCTTAGCCAATCAGCCCCAGTTCTTGTTCTTTTTAAGCCTAGTACTTATTTTATTGGTCTCTTTTGCCAAGCTACTAACTTGCAGGGACACACCAACACCAGTTGTCAAGTGGAAGTGGGAGACAAACACATACACAAACACACACTTAACTACAAGAGATGAGATAGTACTACTGATGAGCTTTAATTTCAAGCAAAATTGACATGCCAATTTGATACTTTTGCTTGCTATGGGTAGTTAACTCCCCTATTAGTCATAGACTTGTGCTGTTTGTGGCTATAAGGGTCTCTGACTCTTATTTCTAGCAATGTAGGTGATACAATGAACCCTCGTTCTCTATTAATGACAACTGAAGTCTTCCTTTTTAGTTTTATATTGCATCTAAGCCACCTTTATTAATTTATATATATA
>NC_069003.1:31870775-31873304 GCF_001194135.2 Octopus bimaculoides
AAAAGTGAGGGTTAATAACTAGATTCACCATTTTGAAGCACTGACAAAGTTGATAAGCATTTTGGCTTCTTAAAAGTGTGTGAAAAAGCTTTCCTTAAAAGTGCAGCAAATTCTTTTCCAATGGTCTTTTATTTTGTAAATCATGAATGATTGATCAGTTTATCAATGCTATGTTGGTTAAAGGTTGTGTATGTATATTGAATACAACACCAAGACTTCTGGCCTCGTGGGAAATAGAAAAATTGATACCATCAAAGTAAATACATACTATAATAAATTCATCATCTTTTCTTTTTTACTTTAACAAGGATTGATGTTGTCACAACTACCAGCACGAAACACTACCACTGCTGCTGCAGCCAACATCACCAGCACCAACACTACAACTAAAACCATCACCACCACCACCACACCACCACTGTTATCATCATCATCATTATTATATTAGATATTTTGGCATTGGTTTTGAGAAACTTAGTCATCCATTTTTTATTAGACAAGAGCTAGACAATCTATTTTGTTGTTGCAGTTAAATCTCAGGTCAGACCTGATCAAGTTAACCTATGATAAAAGTCATTCCTATCTTTTATTCTTATTTTTTGTAAAGTATTATTTATCCAGATTACATTATCACCCAAATGTATCCTTTTTAAGATAGCACACTGCAATTTCAGTGAGAGATGGCCACTAATTCTAACAAAGGATTTTTTTGTTGTTAATCTCCTGATTAGTTCCATGATCAAAGTTATTCCATAATAATCCTGTCTTTTCTTGTATATCAGTGACTATGTAGGCCAATGTATTCTTCTGTCTTTAATCCTTTAGCATTTAAACTAGCCATATTTTCTATATTAGAATTTAATTTCAGAGTTAAGAGTTAAAGATGAAATGCTTATAGAGGTTTTATTCATTACATTGGATGCTTAACTTGAAGGTTAGATGTATTCAAATGTAAACACTTATTTATTAAATATGATACAAGTAAACTGAAAAGACAAAACAAACTAAAAGAGAAAAATATAGTTCCAAAGCTCCAAGTCAACACATTTCCAGTTAGTAGCAAATTGTATTTTTACAACTAAAAAAAAAGACAAAGTAACTTAGTTACTGAAAGGTTAGAGTAGGGGTTATTTTAAGGAAAAAACAGGCAGGAAAGATAGGCAGATTTACAAACAAAATGGGATTTAAAAACAACAAGACTTGAAAGTAAAGATAGTGGGATGCAAAAACAAGGACAGGAGATTTTAAAAGTAAAAATGGAAGAAATTTAAAAGCAAAGACCCTTTAGCACTCATATCATTTCAAATGTAATGCTTACTTTTCATATTGTTTTAAACTAATCTTGCATTAGCTTATAGCTTAAAGATTTCAATGATGTGATTGTTTATTTTTATAATGACATTGTATGTTAGGTGTAAGAGGCCAGATTTGGTCAGGGAAAACTGTTTGAACATAAAATAGGTAGAACATTTGGGGTAGATATGACTGGTTTAAATGCTTTAGGTTAAAACAAACACAAGGAATTTAACATGATGACAGGGCAAAATTTAAAGGCAAAGACAGGGGAATCTAAAGACAAAGACATTTAAAGGAAAATACATGGAAATTTAAAGGTACATACAAGGGTAATTTAAGGGCAGAAACAGAAAATTTAAAAGCAAAGTCAGGAAAACTTAGAATCAAAAACAGAAGAATTTAAAGACAAAGAACAAAGGATTTTGAGGCAAAGTCATAGAAGATTTAATGGAAAATACTAAGAAAAGTGAAGGAGATTGAAAGTTAAAGTTCACTCCAACAGGATTTGAACCCGGAACATAGAGACTCAAAATCAAATTGTGTAAAGCATATAACAATAACCATCAACACTCTACACCATCTGCCGACACATTACAATTGTGTTGCAATTGTTTTATGATAAAGAAGTAACAATGAAACTCGCTAAATGCTTGCATCAAGAGGTGATCTGTTCAAATATACAAAGAGATTAGGATTTACAATAATATCTGCTATTTCACACACACACACACACAAAGGATTCTTATACTCCTTTCAGAATAAATATATCTGGTCAACAGAAAGAAATACTTAAGGAATGAAACAAAGAGTGTACAAACAAATATGTCCATTAGAGAAAAAAAATAAGGAGAAGTAGAGTGAGATGTGAGAGAACAATGATGATGAGTTAGGTGGTTGATGGTAGAGAGAGAGGGAGGGAGAGAGTGATTGAGAGAAAGAGGGTAAGTGAATGAGAGAGAGAGGGAGGATGAGTGAATGAGAGAGAGAGAGTAGATGAGAGAAAAAGGGTAAGTGAATGAGAGAGAGAGAGAGAGGATGAGTGAATGAGAGGATGAGTGAATGAGAGAGAGAGAGAGAGAGTAGATGAGAGAAAAAGGGTAAGTGAATGAGAGAGGGGGTGATTGAATGAGAGAGGGGGTGAGTGAATGAGAGAGAGAGGGAGGATGAGTGAATGAGAGAGAGTAGATGAGAGAAAAAGGGTAAGTGAATGAGAGAGAGAGAGAGAGAGAGAGA
>NC_069003.1:31873569-31874788 GCF_001194135.2 Octopus bimaculoides
AGAGGATGAGTGAATGAGAGAGAGAGAGAGAGAGTAGATGAGAGAAAAAGGGTAAGTGAATGAGAGAGGGGGTGATTGAATGAGAGAGAGGGGGTGAGTGAATGAGAGAGAGAGAGAGAAGGCGAGTGAATGAGCTGTTTGTTGATGGAGAAGAATGGAATCAGAGGAATGGTGACCATAGAGGTGGGTGAGAAGGGGAGAAGGTTGTAAGGGATGTGGAAATTGACCACTCCAGTCAGAACTTAGAAGGATAATTAATAGATTAGAAATACTGGAATGGCCAACACTGCCACCGCTACCACCACAACATTGACCACCACTACTATCATCGTCGTCGTCATCATCATCATCATCATCATCTTCACCACCACCATCATCATCATCACTATCATCATCATCATTACCTACCACCACAACATTTACCACCACCACTATCATCACGGCCACCACCACCAGATCCACCAACGACAACAACAACAACAATACCGCCGCCACAGATGACGCCACCACCATCATCATCATCAACAACATCATCATTGTTTAATGTCCAGTTTCTATGTTGACATGAGTTGGATGGTTTCACAGGAGCCGACAAGCCAGTGAACTGCAAACAAGCTCCAATGACCACTCTGGTATGGTCCCTATAGCTGGACACCCTTTCCTAATGCCAACCACTGGATGCTTTTTCTGCGGCACCAACACTAGTGTGGTCACCAAGTAACTCACAGGATCATAGCCATAGCACCCATGATTTGTAACCTGTTATGGCCATTTTCAAAAAGATTTTGTTCTTCCTCAATACAATCAAGGAGATCCTGTACAGCTGAGACTCGATCTCCTTTTTGAGATGACTACACTCTACACACTTCCCTTCCAAGCATTGCTATAAACAACAGAAGCGAACAAAGGCATTGTAACTTAGTGTGCATGCATGACAGAGTTGCCAGTCTACACCAAGTGGCTTCACTCTGTGTACTTTAGCTCTCTTACAATAACAATAGTCCTGATAATTTTTGATCAAATCATGTATATATCATCATCATCATCATCATCATCGTTTAACGTCCGCTTTCCATGCTAGCATGGGTTGGACGAGCATGGGTTGGACGAGATATATATATATATATATATATATATATATATCTGCATACACATACATATGTAGACCCATACATATATATATATATACACACAGACACACATACACATCTACACATAC
>NC_069003.1:31875704-31877664 GCF_001194135.2 Octopus bimaculoides
AATAATAATAATAATAATAATAATAATAAAAAAAATTAAAAAAAAAAAAATTTTAAAAAAATAATAATAATAATGGCAAATGTCTGGTTGTGTGGGTCTGGATGCTGTGCAACTTTGCACCAGGAGATTTACAGAGCATCCATCTTTAAGAGATTTACATAGCACTTGCATGTCTTAATGTTTTGACATTAGACTGCCACAGGAATGATTTACAAGACAGATTCTGCAAGCCAAGCCAACTAGCTGGAGACAGCTAGTGGGTAGACCAAGAATGAGATGGTTGGATGATGTCTATAATCTTAGTTGGTAACGCTTGGGAATTTGGCTGGAAAGTTTAATAACGGTCGCTTCTGATGGTACCCTATGGAGGAGATGCCTGAGGACTCTACTCCCATGATCCTACCAGGAATAGTGGGCAGAGAAGATGGATGGATGGAGTGGGTGGGAGTAACAAGAAATAAAGTGCCGTGCCCAAGAACACAATACACTCCAGAAGAGAAATTGAACCCAGGACTTTATCATGGAGAGCTCAGTTACCTAACTACCATGTCATACCAGTGAAGGTTTATGACTTAATGATTAGTGTATTCAACTCATAATTGTAAGGTACTGAGTTCGATTCCTGGTGGTTGTGTCTTTGAGCAAGATGCTTTATTTCACACTGACCCAGTCCACTTAGCTGGCAAATAGGAGTTGTACCTGTATTTTGCAAGACCAGCATTGTCACATTCTTTGTCACGCTGAATCTTTCTGAGAACTACATTAAGGGTATTCATGTTTAAGGAATACTCAGCCACTTGCACATTAATTTCATGTGCAAGCTGTTCTGTTGATCAGATCAACTGGAACACTTGTCGTCATGACTGACAGAGTGACAGTCAATTGTGTCATGCCGTCAAGTCATCAATGCCACTAGTCAGAGATGTTTAAACTGATTGTTAACCATGCTGATATCACCAATGGGCTGACATACTATTATGAGCACTGTCCCTTCTTCTTTCATTATCTTATAAGGCAAAACAACCACAAAAACAATACTTTATCTAACTAATTCTGCTTAATATGCTGCAACAGCTCTGTGACTATGAAGAAACAGAACAAAAAATTAAATTATGAAGTAATTCTATAAATTTAATAAATAAATAAATAAATAAATAAATAAATAAATTTAAACATCAGCAACAAAAATTAAAATTGTGCATAAACAGAATCCAATATTTTCTCAATGCATAATTATTATTTTGCAATGAAGAAGTTATCTCACTTGGTGGCAGCAATTGTTCGAGAAGAAAATGGATGGCACAGAGATACAGAGAGAATGAGAGAGAGAGAGAGAGAGAGAGAGAGAGAGAGAGAGAGCGAGAGAGAGAAACAGAGACTGATAGACAGGGAGACAGGGAGACACACAGACAGACAGACAAAGATGGAGAAGGAGAAAGAGAGAGTTCAACCAACAGTAAGCACACCGGCACCATAATGCTTCTTTCTAAAAATACTGTTTACAAGATAAATGGAAGCTGCCAGTCATTGTAATCAGATGAAATTTAATCGAAGCAATTGAAATTATTAGGCTTGACTCAATTAAGTTTTCAACACATGTATTTATATACGTTTTGTTTTCTAAATTGTAAGGCGGAGGGGGAGGTGGTGGATTGATTAATTTGTGTTCTACTTCATTCAAAGAGTTTTTGATCAGCTCATTATTATTATTATTATTATTATTATTATCATTATTATTATTTTTATCATCATCATTATTATTTTTATTATTATCATCATCATTATTATTTTTATTATTATCATCATTATTATTATTTTTATTATTATCATCATTATTATTATTTTTATTATTATTATTATTATTATTATTATTATTATTATTATTATTATTATTATTATCAGTAGACTTATTATCGAGTGTTTTCATTGCACAACTGAGTGCAGCATCATGTATTATGTG
>NC_069003.1:31878336-31885790 GCF_001194135.2 Octopus bimaculoides
ATGTATGTATGTATGTATGTATGTATATATCTTAAGTCTTGCAGTTTTGGTTATGCATTTGTCTCTATTGTCTTTAATCATGCTCAAGGCAGCAATTATTATTATTATTATTATTATTATTATTATTATGGAAGCAAGACGAGGTTTGGGGTGGGGGGGTTCTGCAGCAGCTGCTGCAGCGAAAAGAGCAACAACAAAATCCGTGAACAGGATCTACAACAACAACAACAACAACAACAACAACAAAAAAAACATTAACAATAACATAAAGCAACAACTGCAACAACTAACACAGCAACATACAGACATACAAAAAAAATAAAGTAACAACAACAGCAACAACATCATCATCATCGTCATCAACAACAATGATCTGGAGTGTCTCTTGAATCAGAGAAAGATGACTTTGCAATTTTTTGCTGAACAACCTGCACACATGATTTGTTTATGGTGATCAAATGTATGTGCTGCACATTAGCCCACTCCTATTACCAAATCGACATTGCCTATGTCAATATTACTCAGTGTGTCACACGTCTGATGCTGAAGTGATTGCAGGCCAATGTGAAGTGAAGTGTTTTGCTCAAGAACATAATGCACCACCTGGTCCGAGAATTGAAACCACAACCTCCCACTCATGAAAGCAACACCCTAACCACTAGGTCACATACCTTCACCACAGCAATAGCCGACAGCTAACTCACAGGACAACAATGAGTTAATGGGGCTTATCCAAAAAGACAAAAGCATAAGAACAAATGGGGCAGAAAAAAAAATTAATTTCTTCCTTAGATAAAAAAAAAAAAAAAAAAAAAAAAAAGGGCAGACCTCTGATGCAGATAAAACCAGCAGTCTATTGAGAATTTCTGAAAAGTTCCCATGTGAGATGGAAAGTTTTATAAAGAATCATTAAATAAATATGCTAAAAGATGGACTTCTTGGGCAGTTTTGAGACATCCCCAAAGCTCTGAAATACCAAGTTAAAACAAGGCAGGTGCCTTTTCCTACATGTTCATAAACCAACATGTTTTGTTTAAAAGAGTGGGATGAATAAATGTATATAATTTAGGATTGGCATGGAAGCAGAAACACAAATTGAATGATCTCAGGTCACCAAATTTAGGTGCAGTTGTTATCAGTAAGAACAGAATGTCTGAGATTCACTCACTCACTCACTCACTCTCTGCAAGATGTATGTCTCTTCAGCCAACTACAAGAAATAAGTATGATCTTTCCTGACCAGGATGTTAAGATCAGTGGTCATAAATGTGAACAATTGTAGAGTTGTTAGTACTTAGTACTTTCAAACTGGTAGCTATTTATGCTCTGACATAGGTTAGTGAGTCACGTTTCTTCAGGAACATTTTATCCTCTAATGCTAGTGGGTAACTGGAGTGTTAGAATACACAAGGACTGTGTGGGAATGAATTACAGGAGAGAGTTGTGTAAAAAGTTTTGCAAACTTGCTCGGGCAGTTCTAAATGTCAAACAGGTATTGCTTAGATTTCAAGAATACACTAAATTGAATTTGGACAAAATACAGAATCATACAGGTCATGCTCAGAATTTTCATTCGGTTAACCAATAGAGATACTGTTGTTAACAGTTTCAAGTATTTGGTTATAGAGATGACAAAATTTTATATATCAACTTATACAAGACAAATAAACAAGGTCTTAGATATTGGAAATTGTTTCTTGGCACTGAAATATTTCAAAGACTGGATTAGTGAATTAGTTAACAAGGATCAACAGGTGGTGTTAGCTAATTAAAAAGGAAAATTAGAGAAGAATCTGTTAGGTTTAGTAAAGATGTAGGTAGGATTTAGAGAACAATAATAAATCAACAAAGGAGTTAGGCAACTGAACACAAGAACCAAACAGAAAAGGGATTGCTTACGACTTGCTTGCAGCAAGAATGATCCATACCTACTTCTTCACAGTAAGATACAAAGGATGTATTTTTCATGCTAGGAAATGTAGTCTGAAAAACGAGGGAGCAAAAGTTATTTGATAGATGATAGACGTGCAGCATGTCAACAAAGTCACACTCTGATCTTTAAGCTGACTGCAGCAAGTACAAGCTATCTGATTCCAAGCAGATGCGTGCCATTTTTTTTTGTGACACTTTGCCAAACTGTTCATGAAGAGCAACAAAGTGGTGGTGGTGGCCTTCAATGCCAGCCTAGACAGTCTTCTAAGACTCTCAGTCAAAGATGCTAAAAATCAGGTTCAGCAAATAGAGGGTGTCTTAAACAGTTGTGCCATGGGCAAAATCCTAGGACTGGATGGTCATCTCAATGATTTTTATTGTTAGATGCCAGACTTGTTCATTACTAGGTTGATAGCTGTCTATTGCAACAGGCAGCAGACTGAAAAAATTCTGTGAGCTGAAGGGTAATGATGTACTGGGAAGAAACCAAACAAGGAGCGATAAAATAGACAACTTCAGGCATATAACTCTGCTCGATACAGAGTTAAAAACTACTGCACATCAAGAGATTGGCACTCGTTATCAATAGTTTAATTGGAAATATGCAAACTTGAGTAAGCCTCAGCAGATTTATGCACAACTCACACTTATGTGATACATTGTAGAGTGGGTCAGCACAAGATTTGGTTTTGGCAGGGCTTTTATCAGTTTAGATAGTCTAATATGTGATGGCTCTCGGCTCAGTGGTTAGAGCGTCAAGCTCACAATCATGAGGTAGTGAGTTCAATTCCCAGACCAGGCTGTGTGTTGTGTTCTTGAGCAAGACGTTTTATTTCATGTTGCTCCTGTTCACTCAGCTGTAGAAATGAGTTGCGATGTTACTTGTGCCAAGCTGTATCGGCCTTTGCCTTTCCCTCAGATAACATCGGTGGTGTGGAGAGGAGAGGCTGGTATGCAAGGGCAACTGCTGGTCTTTCACAAACAACCATGCTCGGGCTTGCGCCTCAGAGGGAAACTTTCTAGATGCAATCCCATGGTCATTCATTACCAAAGGGTGTCTTTACCCTAGTCTGATGTGTACAACAGAAGATTGACTACTGCCACTTGGTGGCCAGTTTTGATCTCATCTTCAGAGACTGGATCACTACAATGCACAGTAACATCTATTCAATGGTCAAACACCTGTTGGAATCATTTATCATTGTGCCCTTGATCCACTAAGAATACCCACCCTCTGACAGACAACTCAACAGCAAGTTGGACAATTTACTATGGGTGTTATTTATGATTAACAGTGATATACTGTAGAGAAAGGAGACCAAATCCTGAGAAATAAAATTCTATTATATTGGTAATATTTCAATTTTGACAACATTTTAAGAGAAACAGTTATTTTCAGGTTGACAGTATTTTCCTTAGGATGTGGGCAGAACCGATGAGGACAATTTTTTGTAGTTCTAATACTTTTGGGTCTTCTGGTACTTGAGCACAGTGCTTAAGAGTGTCATTTGGTATTATTCCTGAAACTCTGATGGCAACAAGTAGATGCTACATTTTTGAGATCTCATTTTATTTACTTAACTTTTCAAATGTTTTTTACAGAAATGTTGCATCCGGCTGGGACTGACATTTTTATGAGGAAACATGTTTTGTCAATGTGATTTATTTACCACACCATTATTATCATTATCATTATTATTATTATTATTATTATTATTATTATTATTATTATTATCATTATCATTATTCAGCATTTAGTAGTTTCAGGCAATTTCTACTGTGTTGCAGGGGTGTGTGAAGCACTGTATGTTCTTTTTCCTTGCTGGGTGTGTGCAAACTCTTCCCAGTATTGCATTGCATCAGCTTTTTTTCTTTTATGAGGTGTGGTGCAGTCTTTTGTTGTATTAGTGTCTGTATTGTGTGTTGTGTGTGTAATATACTGGGTATCTGGCTTGCTGCTGGAAGTAGTTTATTTCAATTATTATCATTATTATTATTATTATTATTATTATTATTATTATTATTATTATTATTATTATTACGGAGATGTACTTGCATAGCAAGTGACCTAATCTGAGATCATGCGCTGGAAAGAAAACAATTGCAGCATGGAAGGTATTTATAAGCCATTTAAGAAACACACAAAAACTGTTAGATTCACTTCAACATGTAAATTTAATTTGCCAAAATATTTTCGTTGCTTTGAAACCGCGACCTGTTCACTGACAACTCAACAGCAAGTTAGACAATTTACTATGTGTGTGCACAGTTGTGTCTTTCCAAGGCAACCACCCCTGATTCAGAAAAATCAGTACTCTGGAAAGGTTTTGAAACAATAAGCAGACCCCATTCCAAACCACCCACCTCAGAAAATATTTTAGTCACCAGTATAGCAAAAGGCATAAAATTTATTTATGTATAAGTCGTGGCATGTACATATGTACATGACAAACTTACAAATAATAGAAGAAAATAATATATCAAGAATGAGTTGTATAAAAAGTAATTCTTTATGGAAGAGTGGTCCCACCTTTTGCCTTTAACTGAAGAAGTAAATCCTTACAAAATGAATAGGCCCACTGCCAACTAACCCATCTGCCCTCACTCTCCATTCTGTCTGGTCTGGTCAGGTATGCACTGACATTGAAAAGAAGCAAATAAAAGTGAAATAATCATAACCTTAATATTAACAACCTCACGGGTCTTTTTCCACATAGAGAAACTTGAAAAAATTTATCAGAGTCCAATTTTAATCAGGAATATTTTCTTGAAAACCTTATATTCTAACATTTTTTTTATAGATAGCCAATAATCCATAAAATGAGAAAGGGTAGTACCGAAGACCTTTTCATGGGGGCTCAAGAGAAAGGATAATATCAAAGACTTTTTCATGGGAATCATGAAGCTGTATGTATTGTAGATGGAAAAAAATACTTACCAAACGACATTTCTCACAGGGTGAAGAACTTCCAGTACTTATGCTATCTGCTTTCTGAACTTTCTTACCCCTTTTCCATTTAAATGGGCTTTTGCTCTTGTCAGTACTCCGAGTTTTAGTTAGATCTGGTCTGCTGCCATCAACTTGCGTTGGTGGAGAGTCTTGCATGATTTTAGAGCTGTCTGACAGCCTAGGAGAATCGGTAGACTTCTCATCATCTGTTAATCTTGTGGAGTCTAAAATTTTGGCTGTGTCCCCACTTTTGATTGTATCACTGCTCTTAACGGAATCGGAACTCTTGGTAGACTCCAGACTTTTGGTCGTCTCACAGCTTTTTGAAACATCTGTAACGGTTACGGTGGGGACTTCTCCAGCGTTATCGACCATGAGCCACTCATCATTCTTTGCAGCAGTATTCCCAGCTGGAAAAAAAACCATTGACAACATAGAGTTAATAAGACGACACACATGAAACATTATTTACATTTGACGGATATTTATCCTCATCTTGTTTGTTGCTAACACATTTCGGCTGATATACCCTCCAGCCTTCGTCAGGTGTCTTGGGGAAATTTCGAACCTGGGTTCTCATTCCTAACGATGTTACTATTATTATATTGTTATTATTATTATTATTCCACGGGCATATGGCGTAGTGGTTAAGAGCGCGGGCTACTAACCCCAAGGTTCCGAGTTCGATTCACACATGAAACAGTTTTTTTTTTTTTTTCATAAAGTCAAGCAGAAAAGCTTAATAATCGGTAAAAACTGAATTGAAATGCCAAACACTTACCACTCTAGAAGTCATAATAAACAAGAAGTGTGTGTGTGTGTGTGTGCACGTTCTTGACCATTATGCCATATGTCTGTGGGCATATGGCGTACTGGAGGACAAACAAGATGAGGACAAATATCCGTTGAATGTAAATAATGTAAATAATGTAAATAATATAAATAATGTAAATAATGCACATAATTCCTCATCTCTTAAATATAGAACTGAACTAACTTTATATCAGTGCATAAACAAGCACATAAACATTATAATATATACATACATACATACATACATACACATATATATATATATATATATATATATATATATACACACACACATACACATATTCGTTGATGCCATTCCCTATGTAGGTACAAAAGTAATTCTTTCCCAAATAAACTGCACTTCATATTCAAGGCTCTGATGAAGCTATAAGGTGTTATTCAGGCACTCAACTATGTGTCCACTGCATCTCATAGCAGAAACAGCTGTAAGCTACTGAAGATAATAAGGTAATCTATTCCTTTATCATCTAGCTTTCTTGTGTGTGTGTGTGTGTGTGTGTGTGTGTGTGTGTGTGTGTGTGTGTGTGTGCGCGCATGCATGTGAGTGTGTGTGTGCTCACACATGTGTGTGTAACCACATTTCCCAATGTGTTCTTCACATTTATTTTCAAATGGTAAGGAGTGATATGAAGGACCTTTGGCTGCTCTTTCTAACAAGTTTTAAGTTATGATACTTTTTTTTTTTTATATATATCCTGAGATCAAATCCTGTCAAGATCAACTATGTCTTTCATCTTGCAGGGGGTCAATAAAATAAAATTCCAATCAAATACTGTAACATAAAGAACATTTGGTTGCTATTTCTAGCATGTCTTTAGTTATGACACTTTGCTCTACATTCTGAGCTCAAACCCAGCTAAGATCAACTTTGCCTTTCATCCTGCAGGGGTCAATAACATAAAATACTGATCAAATAGTGTTTCATATAAAGGACATTTAGTTGCTATTTCTAGCAAGTCTTTAGTCAGGACACTTTGCTTTACGTTCTGAGGTCAAGTCCTGCTAAGATCAACCTTGCCTTAAAAATTTCAGGGTTCAATGAAATGAAGTACCAATCAAATAGCAGCACTGATTTAACATTCCTATAAAGCATCCTTGATGTTAAATCATAATACTAGACTAAGACTAACATTAAATTTTATCCTTTTGGCATTGATATAATATAGTACCAGCAAAGTACTGAGGTTGATTCAATATTCTTATTAAACAGCCTAGATGTGAATAGAATTATAATAGAAAACTAAGACTGGCTTTATCTTTCATCTTCCTAGGATCAATAAAATAGTGTCAGTTTAATATTGCTATAAAACATCCTAAATATGAACAAAATTATAATAGAAGACTAACTTTGCCATTAATCCTTCTGGGGTTAATAAAATACTAGCCAAGCAGCGGAATCAATTTAATATTCCTTCCTATAAAGTATCCTAGATGTGAAAGAAATTATAATAGAAGATTAACTCTGCCTTTTCTCCTACCGGGGTTAATAAAATAAAGTACCAGTCAAACAGTTATGTTAATTTGATAATCCGATAAAGCATCCTAGATGTGAGTGACATAAGCATAGCTCTGTGGTTAAGAAGTTTGCTTCCCAACCATGTGGTCTTGGGTTCAGTCCCACTGTGTGGCATCTTGGTAATGTGTAATTTACTACAGCCATAGGTTGACCAAAAACCTTGTGAGTGAAATTAGTAGATGGAGACTAAAAGAAACCCATTGTATGTATGTATGTATATGT
>NC_069003.1:31886359-31889165 GCF_001194135.2 Octopus bimaculoides
ATATATATATATATATATATATATATATATATATATAAAACTAATTTAGAGACAAACCACCATTCCACAACTCAGAGTCAATGAAGAACCCGTCCAAAACCATGCTGTGGGACATATACCATACAAAATACTAATCTAAAATTGTAATAATATATAATATTGGACAGTAAGATTATTACAATCATATAATATATAAGAGCAAATACTTTTAAAATCACAGCGAATACTGTACAAAGAAACATTCATCATAAAAATATTAATTTAAAAATCAAATAAAGTATAAATTTAAACAATAAAAATTAATACAATAATATAATGTATAAAAGTAAGTACTTTTACATTGACTACGCATGTTTCATGGGTGAATTAGGACTATATAAAATCATATAAGAAAACCATATCCAAGTTCATTAGAATGGAAAAATGATTTTACACCCAAAAGCAGTCACTCCTCAGGTCAAATTCCTAAAAAAACCTAAGAACCTAAAAGTTTAACTTACTTCAGAATATGATAAGGAATAAAAATAAGGAATAAAGATATATATAAAGAAACAAAACCCGTAATGTAATCCCTAAGTTAAAGACATTAATATTATTATTAAAAGTTACGAGCTAAAAATATTCAAATAGAGTATTATTGTGAACAAGATTAATTCATTATGGAAAAGGTAAATAAATGTAAATACATGTTAGTGTATAAAGTTAATAAGGACATATGTCAATATTGTTTAGAATAAATTTTAAAAACATGACTTATCTGCAGGCGAATTACTGTAAATTAAACCGAAATAAGTGTACTTTAGCATTTATACTGAAAAGTCACGTGATAAATATGGCGTCCATTACCCAGAGATAAACACGTATTATATTTACTATAATAATAACGAAATTATTGAAAAAGAAGGTCTACCTAAGGTATATTGTTTATTAAAACTTTATTGCTCATAACAATCGTTTCAACACATCCTCTTTTAATCCCTTGCGTGTGGGAAACTATATACCTACTTGTGGTGCATCGCTCAGTGCAGAAGTATCTCATCAGGTGAGGTAGATCCAGTAACAATTGTGTAATTATTGTGGATGATGCTAGGTAGACAGTGAACTTGCTTTATCAGCATACTATTAGGAACATACTGAAAACTTAAATATATATATATATATATATATATAATCATTAACATCATCATTATCATTTAATGTCTGTTGTCCTTGCTGGCATGGGTTGGACAGTGTGGCCAGAGCTGGCAAGTTGGTGGGGTTGCACCAGATTCCAAACTGATTTGGCATGGTTTCTAGAGCTGGATGCCCTTCCTAATGGCAACCACTTTACAGAGTGTGCTGAGTGCTTTTACGTGGCACTGCATAGCCACTTTTACATGGCACCAGTGTTGGTTTGTTTCCATCCCCACAACTTAGTAGTTCAGAAAAAGCGACTGATAGATAAAGTGCCAGATTTAAAAACAAGTAGAGGGGATTTATTTGAGTAAATCTCTTCAGGGCAGTGCTGCAGACACACACAATCTAATGATTGAAACAAGTAAAAGAAAGAAAAAAGCCAAGAGTGACTGGACGAAGTAGAAGTGGCAAATCCTTCTCTCACACACTAACACACAGAAGCATACACATACCTACAAATGCATATGCATACAAACATACGCACACATAAATGCACACACATACATACAAACTCATATACATACATACATACAAACACACGTACACACGTACAAATACACACATGCTCATAAAAGTACAGCCTGGCACAGGCTGACAGGTACACACATGCACACACACACACACACACACACACACACACACAAATACACACTAGCACACATGCTGACAGACAGACACACACACACGTTCAGATATGTACACAGATACTACACACAAATGTACAGAAGCTCACACATTGAAAAGATACTGAAACACAAACCCACACACATATACACACGTACACGTACACACACACACTTGCTCACAAAAGTACACCTTGACACACAAACACACACACACGTACACACATATATACAGATACACAAAAGCACACACACATAGACATAAAAAAAGCACACACTAAGACATTCTTTAAACCACAATTTACACACACACACCACCACCACCATCAACAATATAATTTCGACCAAAACAGTAAATCTTCAGGTGAACAACTTGTAGTAACTGTCAAGTTACCAAAATGAAGAAATCAATATTCTATTTATAAGTCAACAGATTTCTCTATTTATAGACAAAATACTGGACAAGAGAAGCTGATTTTTAACCACATTGTACCAACACACCAATATACTGTACCTTTACAATATAACCCAAACACACTAGAATACTCTACTTTCACATTGGTACACTATGACAACACACTACCAACACTGTGCTTATATTGTGGTATAGGCATAGTACCACAGTGTATCATATCACCACAATACATACTGTGTCTATACATTGCATGCTTATTCTTTAATCATACATCTTTTATTTTTTACTTTGTTTCAATCACTGGACTGTGGGCATGCTGGGGCACTGCCTTGAAGGGTTTTAGCTGAACAAATCAACATCAATATTTATACCATTTTTTTTTTTTTTTTGTGCGGGTGGCACATGAAATGCACCATTTTGAGCGTGGCCGTTGCCAGTACCGCCTGACTGGCCTTCGTGCGGGTGACACGTAAAAGCACCCACTACACTCTCTGAGTGGTTGGCCTTAGGAAGGGCATCCAGCTGTAGAAACTCTGCCAAATCAGATTGGAGCCTGGTGTAGCCATCTGGTTTTATCAGTCCTCAGTCAAAT
>NC_069003.1:31889611-31890752 GCF_001194135.2 Octopus bimaculoides
ATATATATATATATATATATACACACACACACACACATATATATATATATATAGGTTGAGATGACCAGAAACCAATGCACTTTAGGTCTTTTATATGAATTTACCTTTTGGAAGTAGGGGGAAATTCTAATGAGAACTACAGGTCCTTCATCCCTAATTGTTCATGTGATAGTTAAACCATACCCAGGGCTCTAGCAGATGCTACTACTTTGGGTCAGAATGGATTTGGAAACAATAGTAGCTAAGAAGTGGTTCCACAATCTTCAAAACCTTGGCACTCCAAAACCAGAACCCTTCTATACACATATGTAAATACACACACACACATACATGCACACGCATACACATACACACATACATGGAGAGAGAAAAGACATACGTGAATGATATTATTAAATGGAATTGTTATGGGTTTCACACACTTTAATTAAAGTGGCTCATAATTCATCTGCTAATTAGAACCATAATGCTGGATATTGATATGAAAATTTTCAAGTAAATTGCTACACAACCAATGGAGTCACTCCAAAGATCAAACGCAAAGCATGCTAGTTACGGAACAGACATCATAAGTGTAAGGTGATGGTGATGGTGATGGTGATGGTGATGGTGGTGGTGGTGGTGGTGGTGCTGACGACGACGGTGATGGTGACGGTGGTGGTGGTAATGGAAAAAAAAATATGTTGGTGCCGTGAGTGAAGATACTGGTGTGTTAAGATATATGCTTATATACATATGTATGTATATATCTACATACTTATGTATGTATATATATATATATATATAAATGTATACATATATATTATACATTGAGACTCCCGTTGGTCATGACTGACCATGGGATTGCACCTAGACAGTTACCCTCCCAGGCACAAGTCCGGGTAAGTTGGTTTTATGGAAGACCAGCAGTCGCCCATGCATACCGGCCTCCCCTCTCCATGCCACAAGGGAAAGGCAAAGGGGCCGATACAGCTTGGCACCTGTGACGTCGCAACTCATTTCTACAGCTGAGTGATCTGGAGCAATGTGAAATAAAGTGACTTGCTCAAGAACACAACATGCAGCCCAGTCCGGCATTCGAACTCACAACCCCACGATCGTAAGCTCGATGCTCTAACCACTGAGCCATGCGCCTTCACAT
>NC_069003.1:31890967-31898344 GCF_001194135.2 Octopus bimaculoides
ATATATATATATATATATATATATATATATAAATATATATATATATATTTCGATTCTTCAAAAGTCAATAATTCTGCAGTAGCTGGCATATATTATAATTGCTAGCATGCAATAATGTCCTTCAAGCATAAAGAATTCTTAGAAATTGTGCAAGCTTTCAATTTTGTCAATTTCTTCTCAAGGCAAAGTAATTTTAAGTGCCAAGAATTAATAACAATGTGCATTATATATATATAGTGTTAGACTACAAAGATACATTTCCTTTTATAGACAAGAGGTAGGCAGTGCTATGAATAGATTGGTTGACACATCAAAGGAGAAGTCTACTGAAAGGATATCACAAATGCCTAAGAGCTACCAGGGTCATTCAACTAGAACTAATGATGGTCAGATCTGCAAGGATAAGGTGAACTACACTGACAGCAATCTACAACTGAAATATAACAACGAGAAGGAGACATCGAAGGTAGGCCAAGGTGTTTGACAAAAAAAAAAAAAAAAAAAAAAAAAAATTCTTACTGTTGAAAATGCGTTTTCTCAGTGTTGGAGAAATAGAAAGACTGACTGGAAAAATAAATTTTGTCAAAAGACATTTCAATTACAAGTTTTATCTTTCAACTTATTGTTCTTACTAAAGAACGGTCTGTAAACATTTCAAAATGGAAAAAAAAAAAACAATGCAAAATCAAAGACAACAGTGATCAAGTTATAATTGTTTTGGTAAATTAATAATCGTCTCATTAACATAATAGATGCAGGCATGACTGTGTAGTAAGAAATTTCTGGGTTGAAACCCACCACATGGAACCTTGGAAAAGTGTCTTCTACTATTACAGCTCCAAGCCAGCCAAAACCTTGTAATTGCATTTGGTAGACAGACAGAAACTGAAAGAAGCCTGTTATATATATATATATAACCATTAAATGGTGATGATGATGATGATGATCATGATGGTGGTGATGGTGGTGGGGGTGACTGTTCCCAGATTATTTATTTCTAGTTACCTTGTTAATATTCCCTGTTCTAAACACATTAATACTTACTCTCAATATTAGTCTGTCTGTCTGTCTATAGCTTACCTAGCCCTCTGCCTCACCACACAAATATTTCTAATTTATTTCATTTAATTCTCCCTGGAATAAATAACTTTAATACAAACTCACTCTGTCTGAATCTCTAAGTTAGTCGTCTGCCTGACTGCATATTTAATACTAGCTTACCTATTTCTAAACTACATAATTATTTCCAGTTAACCTTTTAAAACTCCCCTCCATTAACTATAATAACAACCACTTCACTTATCTGTCTTAACATAAATGATTTCTAGTTAACACATTTAATGCTCTCTGCACTGCATATGTTAACACTAACTTGTATCCAGAAATATTAACTCTTGCAAATGATGATGTTATAATAGAAAATACGTTTGCTTATAAAAATTTTTTGTTTGTCATTTACAACCTCATTCATTTTCTTAAGCTATATAACATGATACTAACATATCAATTAATGTCCAAATAAAATCATGTAAACAGCTGAATATTCCTAATGAATTTATCAAATTAATTATGCCTTTCGATGCTATAATTTGAAGGCACATAGCTCAGTGTGTAGTGTGTCAAGCTCACAATCATGAGATTGTGAGTTCAATTCCCGGACTGGACTGTGTGTTGTGTTCTTCAGCAAGATACTTTATTCCAAGTTGCTCCAGTTCACTCAGCTGTAGAAATTAGTTTCTATGTCACTAGTACCAAGCTGTATCGACCTTTGCTTTTCCCTTGGATAACATCGGTGGCATTAAGAAGGGGAGCTGGTATGTATAGGCGACTGTTGGTCTTCCATGAACAACCTTGCCCGGAATTGTGTCTTGGAGGGGAACTTTCTAGGTGCAATCCCATGGTCATTTGTGACCGAAGGGGGTCTTTACCCTTCACTAAATGTTATAGAATATGTTTTTACCTTTTGTATTTTACTTGTTACAGTTGTTTAATGGCTATAGAGTATTTAAGTTTTTAAAATAAAATTTATATACATCCTGTACCATTTCATTTTTGCAAAACAAAATATATCTCCATCATTAAAAGATTTCATTTAGATGACCAATATAAAGTGTTTTAATATAGCTGTCTATCTTAATGGGCAAAATATATTGAAATTTAATACAAGTTTTTATCTTAATACGTCAATATATTTATACCTATTAAATATTTCGGCTAGTCTAGCAAGCCAATGTACAGTGTTTTAATGTTGCAGTTCATCTTGATGGCCAATATATTGAAATTTATAAAACTACTGATCTTTATAGATCAATAAATATGTTTCATTTAATGTGGATATTGATCACAGTGATTGATATATATATATATATTTCGTTCGAATGAACAAACTCAAATAATTTGAAGAATCTTGTCTAAATTAAGAAATGGTGACATCTATTTAAATTATATCAGAAAGACTCCAACTGTAGAGATACACAGAGAGAGAAAGACACAAGTCTTGGAAATGGGAAGCTACTACCTCAACAGTTTTGGCAACTCATAGTCAGTTCACACCACAAGAGAGCAGGTCCATGAGACCTTTCAGTGTCATGTTGGCTTTTAACAAAGACCTTCAACAGACAATGATGGAGAAAGGAAAGCTGGGATATTCATCATCATCATTTAACGTCCGCTTTCCATGCTAGCATGAGTTAGACGATTTGACTGAGGACTGGTGAACCAGATGGCTGCACCAGGCTCCAATCTGATCTGGCAGAGTTTCTACAGCTGGATGCCCTTCCTAACGCCAACCACTCTGAGAGTGTAGTGGGTGCTTTTACGTGCCACCGGCTGAAGAAGAAGAAGAAGAAGAAGATAATGTGGTTGTAAATATTCTCTAAAAAGACAAGATGGTCACATCTAGATTGCCTTAGATCATAGCTCTACCCAATAACAATTGGCCTGTAGTTAAATATCAATGCCAAAACTACATACAGTCAGTCTGTAATGAAATGATTGAAGTAACTAATAAGATCTGAAATTTGAGTACTCTAACCTAAATTTATTTTTAGATATTTTCCATGAAATAATTTCAATAAAATATCCATTATATTCTTTGAATAAGAATTGTCTTGGGAAAACTAATAAATTTTTGGTTAAGTTTTAAGAAATATTCAAGTAAGAGATTACTAAAAATTTTAAATTTCATCTGTTTCATAAAAAAAAAAGAACACATCTATAGGGAACATATGTGTTCCCGTGGTTCTATTGAGTTAAACATAGCCACCTGGGTCACTGGCAGACAAAAGTTATTTGAAATATCTGGGAGAGAGAGAGAGAGAGAGAGAGAGAGAGAGAGAGAGAGAGAGAGAGAGAGAGAGAAGGGGGAGAGAGAGAGAGATACATGCATGTATACTATATATATATCAGAAAATAACAATTCTATTTTTTGGTAGACACTTAACATCATGACTGGAATAACAATGAAATTTAATTTTGCAGTGAAAGGGTTAATGAAGTTCTAATCATAATAGTCAGATGATTGATTATCTGTAATCTTACCTGGATTTCTTTGTTGCTTGTGACTGTTCAATATATTAACGATCTCTGAGCGTAAAGCTGCCAAAGACCAAACCTTGGTTTTCTGACATGATGCTTGTGTTGAGCTTGACTGTGCTTGATTCTCTTGGGCTGAACCTGAAGACTCCCCTTCACCTGACAAGGCATACATCAGTTTCTTACTTAACTGTCACAAAGAAAAAAAAAACAATATCACATAAACATATCGTAATAGGATGACATCAGAATACATTAATTAAGCAATGGATTATACAGTGTTTCATTGATTTTAATTAAGCAAGGTTGTTTCACATTAGTGGCTGTGTGGTAAGAATTTTGCTTCCCAACCACATTGTACCGGGTTCAGTCCCACTGTGTGACACCTTGAACAAGTGTGTTTTACCATAGCCCCGAGCTGACCAAAGCCTTGTGGGCGGATCTGGTAGATGGAAAGTGAAAGAAGCCTATCATATACATGTATGTGTGTATGTGGGTGTATGTGTGTGTACTTATGTATGTATATAAATGTGTGTGTGTGTGTGTGTGTGTGTGGGTGTGTGTGTACACATGCCTGTGTCCCCTTAGCCTTGATCTCACCAGTTACCCCAGCATTCCAAAGTCACCAGGTGATGTCAGCATCTCAAACCAGGTATGAAAATAAGGCAAAAATGAAACCATGACTACCATTCTCTCCTGTTTGATTTTTATAATCCCCCTTTCCACATCACTGAGGTATTTCATATTATCTGGTCAATCTTGGAATTAAATCATCTTGGAGATTAATTATATTATACAGAAATGCTTCATTAAGATATGAAACTAAGCAGAGATAGTTATTATAAGTTAAAAAAAAACAACATAGTTACATGACTAAAAACTGTAAAATATAAAAAGATAGACGTGTAGCAAAAAAAATTAATTATTTGATTATAGTGTTCCAGTCAATAGAATGCTTAGGTGTTCTTAATTAATATTTTAATGATGTTCCCAGTATAATTAATTGTTGGACTATTAAATCACCCGTGTTGAGCATGTTCTGCTTCTTTGTTATTCTGTAATGTAGAATATATTTAGATTTTTAACCAATACTGAGTGTTATGATGACTGTAAGTACTAACTTTCCCCCTCTCTTTCCCTCTCTCTTTCTACATACATACAGTGAAGGTGCATGGATTAGTGGTTAAGGTATTCCGCTCACGGTCGTAAAGTTGTGAGTTCAATTCCTGGTGATGCATGTCCTTGAGCAAGACACTTTATTTCATGTTTCTCCAGTACACTCAGCTGGCAAAAATTAGTAGTACCTGTATTTCAATGGGCCGGTCTTATCACACACTGAATCTCCCTAAAAGCCATGAAATGCTGCTAAGCATTTTGCCTGGCTTAGTAACAATTCTGCCAGCTCGTCACCTTAATATTGCTATATATTAATAGTAAAAATCTATAGAAACTGTTTGTTTCCTTCATTCCATAAAACATATTGGCTGATATCATTAAATAAACAAATCCTTTAGTCTGAACAGCAACCATGTTGCAACCAAACCACCTCCAATTCAGATAAAGTATGGACAGCTGAGAATTGAAGACTAATTAGTTTTAGTACAACTATGATAATTAGTGGAAGTTGTGTGTAAAGTCCACATTATATTTTATTTCTATTTTGATGCATGATTTTATAGATCTTCACAACATTGTTTCATTTTGATAAAGATTTGGATTGTGTCTTTGATTTCATTTCATAATTAACATCATTAAAGTATAACACTTGAATACATCATAACAAGTAGAACAAGAGCACTCAGAGAGCACAAACCTCCGCCAAGGTGACACCAACATCCTCTCAATGATTAGCCAGAGATGATTTTTAAAATGAGAATATCTGAAATAAACTCGACTGCTCTCACAAATGAGAATGCTAAAAACGAACCCCACCGCTCTCAAAAATTAAGTAAAAAAAAAAATGGAAAAATAATCCAGAATCCTTGTCCAGTACTGGATCGATCTCAAAGTCAAATCAGTTCATGCCAGTCATGAAACTAAACATCCCTGAAAGCTTCATCCCTGAAAGTTTCATCTGAATCCATCCAGCGGTTCTTGAGATATCTTGTCCATGGACAAACAAACAAACAAACATCACTGTAAACAATACCTCCCCCTCAGCGAAGGCAGAGGTAATAATATTGGTTTCAAATTCTGGCACAGAACCAGTAATTTTAGGGGGAGGTAAGTCAATTACATTGACCCCAGTGTTCAACTGCTACTTATTTTATCACTCCTAAAAGACTGGAAGGCAAAGTCTACCTTAATAGAATTGGAATTCAAAGCACAAAGATAGACAAAATTTTCTCAACCTACTAATGCTTCTGCCAGCTCACTGCCTTAATAATAATAATAATAATAATAATAATAATAATAATAATAATAATAATAATAATAATAATAACAATAATAATAACAATAATAATAACAATAATAATAATAATAATAATAATAATAATAATAATAACAATAATAATAACAACAATAATAATAACAACAATAATAATAATAATAATAATAATAATAATAATAATAATAATAATCCTTTCTACTATAGGCACAAGGCCTAAAATTTTGAGGGAGGGGACTAGTCGATTACATCAACCTCAGTGTTCAACTGGTACTTATTTTATCGACCCCAAAAGGATGAAAGGCAAAGTCAACCTTGGCACAATTTGAACTCAGAACATGAAAATGGATGAAATGCTGCTAAGCATTTCACTTGGCATGCTAACAATTCTGCCAGCTCACCACCTTAATAATAATAATGGTCTCAAATTTTGGCACAAGACCAGCAATTTTGAGGGATGGATAAATTGATTACATCGATCCTAGTCTTCAACTGGTACTTATTTCATCAACCCAAAAGGTTGAAAGGCAAAGTCGACCTGGGCAGAATTTGACCTCTGAAAATAAAGATGGGTGAAATGCCACTAAGCATTTTGCCCAGCATGCTTTCAATTCTGCCAGTTTGCCGCCTTATCAAGTAGAATAACATAAATTCTTTAAGGCTTTTACTGGTTCCAGTCTTTGGTGGTGAACTGGTAGGATCATTGAAACAATAGCCAAAATACATTACAGTATTTAGTTCCAGGCTTTTAAATTGTAGTAGGCTCCAAAATAAGTACTAAGGTCAACTTGCTCCAGCATGGCCACAGTCCAATGACTGACACAAGTAAAAGATAACAGATAAAAGAATAATATATGACATTAATGAAATGAAATATTCAGTGTAAACTATGTAGAAAACTGAATTATAGGTTAATTGGTAAAAAAAAAAAATGATTATTGAAATTCTATTAAAATAATGACAATGGAAATATGTTAATAAATAAAATACTGGAAATTGATAAGAAAATTGATGAAAACAATTAGAAATAATCAAAAGGTGGGAAGAGCTATCTTGCACTTTTAGAAGTATTTAATTTGAATTTTCTTGGATATTATTTTTGAATAAGAGAGAGAGAAAGAAGAGGGGAATGCAGGTTAGTGAAGGAAAAAGAGAGAGAGATAGAAATCAGAGAGAGATAGAAATCAGAGAGAGATAGAAATCAGAGAGAGATAGAAATCAGAGAGAGATAGAGATAGAGAGATAGATAAGAACAACAGACAGATAGATAAATAGATAGACAAATAGATAGATAGGTAGGTAGGATGGATAGATAGATAGATAAGCAGGATAGATAGATACATTTCTTTTATTAGCCACACATGGCTCAACAAAGATGGGACGAATACAATGTAGAGCTTTTCTTTTTAGGAGGGGGAAGGGAAAAAAAGAAAAGCTCTACATTGTATTCGTCC
>NC_069003.1:31898354-31900801 GCF_001194135.2 Octopus bimaculoides
AGGGGTGGGTGTCGATCAAAAGGGATCGTAGGAAGGAAAAAAGGGGGAGTTCAATCAAAAGGGACCGAGAGAAAAAAAAAAAAAAGTGATCAATAGGGATCGTGTATCACAGTAATGTTCTCGTGTAAAAAGAGGGGAGGACAGTTTAGGTTTAGCCGTGGAAAGAAAAGCCTACGGAAAAGACCACGGTAGCCTTGGTCAATATTGTTCTTGCAGGAACTATAACAGTAAGTGACTCTCTTTTGCCTTTTTGTTTTTTGTCTGGATTAGATAGATAGATAGATAAGCAGGATGGATGGATAGATAGATAGATAGATAGATAGATAGATAGATGGATGGATGGATAGATAGTAATTTCAAAGAAGTGTTTACTGTGTTTCAATCAGCTTGATGTCTTGTGGCACAGGCCCATCAACAGACTGTGGTAGATTGATAGATCAATTGATTGTAAGAGACGAAATACTGCTAAGCATTACGTTAATACACCGGCCGAAATGCTTAGCGGTATTTCGTCTGTCTTTATGGTCTGAGTTCAAATTCCGTCAAGGTCAACTTTGCCTTTCATCCTTTCGGGGTCGATAAATTAAGTACCAGTTACATACTGGAGTCAATCTAATCAGCTGGCCCCTCCCCCAACAGTCGCCCATGCATACCGGCCTCCCTTCTCCATACCACCAGTGTTATCCAAGGGAAAGGCAAAGGGGCCGATACATCTTGGCACCTGTGACGTCACAACTCATTTCTACAGCTGAGTGAACTGGAGCAATGTGAAATAAAGTGTCTTGCTCAAGAACACAAAATGCAGCCCAGTCCGAGATTTCAACTCACAACCCCACAATTGTAAGCTCGATGCTCTAACCACTGAGCCATGTGCCTTCACACAATGTATCTAGCATTACATTATTTAACCAATACATCATTTTTAAAAGAGTAGAGAGATTTGGTAGTTATTTTTAGCAAATCAAATGATCACCATGAGGAGCAGGCATGAGCAACCTTTTTCCTGAAATGGGCCACATGAGACCTGGCTTATCATCAGGTGGGCTGCATTACAAAAAAATTCAAGGTAACTTTTTAGCTAGGCATACAATTCAGAAGATCCCATCAGCCACAGTTTGTCTATAACTGGTGCCAAAGTTCCCTCAATGGCTCATTAGAATAACAAATCTCAGGATGTAATCAATATAGCACTCACAATGCAATGAAAGGAGAAAGAGAGAGAGACAGAGAAAGACAGAGAAACTGAGGGAGAGAGAAACATTTAACCCTTCTCATAAAAATACTAGGGAATAGGCATCGCTGTGTGGTAAGAAGCTTGCTTCCCAGGCACATGATTCAGGGTTCAGTCCCACTGCATGGCACCTTGAGGAAGTGTCATCTACTATAGCCTCAGGCTAACCAAAGCCTTGTGAGTGGATTTGGTAGACAGAACTGAAACAAGTCCACCATGTATATATATACATATATATATATATATGTGGGTGTGGGTGGGTGTGTGTATAAACAGTGCTTGATTAATTCTGAAACTGACCAATGACCACACAGCACAGTAGGCAGGTGTCCTCTCAGTGGGTTTCCATGGTAACATCCAACAACAATAACAACAAGAATAATACTAATGATAAATACAAGAAACATGGCACACAGAAATTACCGAACAAGGTTATACCATTTGTTCACAACACACACACACACACACACACACACATGCACACAAGACACACATACCAAGATATATACTCATGTATGCTTCCAAACACATGCACACATCTTCACTCTGGTATGCACGCAATTAGAGACACATGCATACACACACATACACACAAACATGCACACATATACACAAACACAAATACATGCACACAACTCACACACGTACACATACCCACACACTTAACATTCACAGGGCACACATACACACATATTCTTTCTCACACATGTACACACGTGCATGGGGCAGACCAAGGGGAAGGCAGAAAGAGAGAGACAGACAGAGAGAGAGAGAGACAGACACAGAGAGAGAGAGACAGACAGAGAGAGAGACAGAGAGAAAAGAGAGAGAGAGAGAAAGAGAGAGAAAGAGAGAGAGAGAGAGAAAGGTATTTTTCAACATGAGCAAACATGCAAGCAAGCAAACACACACACACACAAACACACACACATGCATACAAACACACACACACACATACATACCCAAACACTTAACATTCACAGGGCACACATACATACATACATACATACTCTTCCCCACACATACACACACATACATGAGGCAGCCCAAGAGAAAGGCACAGAGAGAGAAAGCAAAAGAGAGAGATACAGAGAGAGAGAGAGAGACAGAGACAGAGAAAGAGTGAAAAGTATGTTTCAACATGAGCAAACATGCAAGAAAACACTCGCCCACACCTTTATGTATGCTCACACACACACACACACACACATACACA
>NC_069003.1:31900854-31904928 GCF_001194135.2 Octopus bimaculoides
CACACACAAGTACACACACACACACACACACACACAAGTACACACACACACACACACACAAGTAGACACACACTCACTAGCACACCTGTGCCAAACATACACCCAGCCATGTGAGTTTGCATTCATCCACTCTGCAACTCAGTCTGTCGTTAACCATACAGAAAATTGTCAAGACAACAGAATAATAAAAATTGTAGCCAAAAGAAATGGGGGGAACAGGATTATCAATGTTATAAATAAACTGCTGTCATGGCAAAAATGAGATGTTGGTGGTCACAGCAACCACAACAACTATTATTGTAATTACGCTTGAGCTGAGATTGCCTTTACCTATCATCTTTTAAATAAAAAAAAGGTTGAGGGGATAAAGAACCTTCCCAAATCATAGAAACTCATAGGACTGGTTTCCTGGTTTCTTGGTTTCCATGGCAAATATATTCCCCTCCTGGATGGGACCTCGGTCTGTTGCAGGATTACTCATTTTTACCAGCCGAGACCGAATTGGCACAGCATAAAATTAAGTGTTTTTGCTCAAAAACACAATGCGTCACCCAGTCCAGGTATCGAAACTTTAATCTCACAATCATGAGTCTGACACCCTAACCACTAAGCTACATGCCTCCACTTTATCCTTCTGCGGTTGATGACTGCTTCTTCATGTCAGATGACAGCCATCTCATAAGAGACTTCTGCATATCATTATACTATAGTAACATATGCATTTTTTTTTCTTCTCACATATATCTTACTGTCTAAGAATACTTAACTTTCCAATAACAAGCAAAAGTAAGATGACCAGAAACTATTTCATATGCATATTTTATATCTTCTAGATTATGGAGGTGTATTTGCCAGGCAAATGTTTTGATAAGACCATGTGTTGAAACTAAATCAATCACAGCTGGGAAGACGCAAGTTAGCCATTCAATAGCACACGAAGATTGTTAACTTCATTTAAACATAGTTTGTAATATGGTGTCAAAATTTTCATTACTTGAAACCACAAGCTGGTCGCTGACAACGTTACGCAGCATTTCTGAATGGCTAATGGGTGTCTTCCATACTGCAATCATCTTCGAGATTGTTCCAATAAAAAAGATTAAGAAGTCACTGGAGTGTGATTTTGAGATTTTCCCTTCTTTCATTTGTTTTCCCTTCCTTTCATTTGTCCACTCGTTCATGTATATATATATATATATTAAAAGCACCCACTACACTCTCAGAGTGGTTGGTGTTAGGAAGGGCATCCAGCTGTAGAAACTCTGCCAAATCAGATTGGAGCCTGGTGTAGCCATCTGGTTTCACCAGTCCTCAGTCAAATCGTCCAACCCATGCTAGCATGGAAAGTGGACGTTAAACGATGATGATGATGATAATGATGATGATGATATATATACACATACACACACACATGCATATACACATATGACAGGCTTCTTTCAGTTTCTGTCTACCAAATCCATTCTGAAGGCTTTGGTTGTCCCTGGTCTATAGTAGAAGACACTTGCCCAAGGTGCCATGCAGTGGAACTGAACCCAGAATCATGTGATTGGAAAGCAAACTTCCTACTACACAGCCATGCTTACATCTATACAGATTGTAAATTTTTCTTAACTAGAATTAGCTGTTTCTATCTATGTAACTTGAAGCAGCAGATGTCCAAAATATAAAGAAGACTTATCGATTGCCTCTCCCTTGACTTGTGTTGTCATTTATTAATATGAGTGGAAACCTCTGTACTAATCAATAACAACTAAGAACTAAAAAATTGTACATCAGAGGCACTTCAAATATACACCAAAGTTTCACTCTGGCTTCATTCCAACAGGGATTGGAATGACTCTATGTAGTAACCCAAAATGCTAGAAATAGCAGCTAAAGAACTTTATCGAATTACACTCTATCATCTTGTAACTGAAAGGATTTGTGGAATAATGTCTTTATCATCATCATCATCATCATCATCGTTTAAGGTCCGTTTTCCATGCTGGCATGGGTTGGACGGTTCAACTGAGGTCTGAGAAGACAGGAGGCTGCACCAGGCCCCAATCTGATCTGGCAGTGTTTCTACAGCTGGATGCCCGTCCTAAAGCCAACCACTCCGAGAGTGTAGTGGGTGCTTTTTACGTGCCACTGGCACAGGGGCCAGAGGAGCTGGCATCGACCACGATCGGATGGTGCTTTTTATGTGCCACCAGCACAGAAGCCAGTCAAAGCGGCACTGGCATCGACCACGTTTCCAGTTTTCTAATAAAAACATGGAGAAGATATTACCGTACCTGTAAACAGGTAAGGGTTGACGATAGGAAGAGCATCCAGTCACAGAAAATTTGCTTCAACAAATTCCATTTGACCCATGAAAGCATGGAAAAGAGGACATTAAAAGAATGGTTTTAAAATTTGGCACAAGGCCAGCAATTTCGGGGGAGATGGGTAAGTCAATTACATTGACCCCAGTGGATGAAGGGCAGAATAGAACCTGACAGAATTTGAACTCAGAACATAAAAACAGATGAAATGCCACTAAGCATTTTGCCCAGCATGCTAATAGTTCTGCCAGCTCTCTGCTTTAGTGGACATAGTATTGATGACAAAAATGATGACGACAACAATGATGATGATGATAAAGATGATGACAATGACTAAAAATGATGATGTGACGATAATTGTGTTGATGATAACATAGTAAATAAATGCTTCACTTCATTAACATCCACTGTTAGACATAAAGGATCTGAGTTCAAATCCAATCTGCTACAATGCACACATTTATGAATAAGATAAACTGGTGACAACCGGAGATGAAACCAACTGAATTGTAATATATATATATATGAAAGATATTGTAAAAACTTTTCATCTCTAAAAAAGAAGATCAATAAAAAAAATAAATAAATAAAAAAAACCCACCAAACAGAGAATCTATAATCTTATTAAAGATTATTACTGAATAAACAACACATATCTGTCTTAAAACTGCTTATAACAGTGGCAGCAGCTGATTTTTTCCATTTCTATGAAAACGGTGCCTATCTTGGCATCCGATAAAAAAAGATAGATTCAGTTATGAATATGTGTATGTAACATAAGGAGCGGAGATGGGGAGACAGGAAAGACTCTGTCTTTTTCCTAAACACATTGTTTGGCTGAAGCCTGCTGAATTGGAAAGATATCAATTTATATACAACTTGTCTTGACTGTCTGTCACCCTAAGTAAAAACTCGGCAAACTGAAAAAACATTCTAAAGATGTTTCCATCATCAATTGAAGAAATAGTGACTATGTTTATATATCTTTAATAGCTATTTTTGGCAAATACCTATATAGAAATATACACAAACACATCGTGCACAAAGATATTTTTCTGTAAGACCTTTTACATGGTTACTTGACCTGCTGGCAATAGCAGCCAAATCCCTTTCAGATCACACTCTACCATCTTCACCATTTAGCATTTAAAACTGGCCAGATCCAGCCTCTCATCCCTACACTACAATGTCATTCTAAATGTAAACAATCATTTCCATTGAAATCTCAAAGCTATGAGATAATGCATGATTAATTGAAAACCAGTAGTGGTTGGGTGAGTTGGGAAGCAGGTCTCCATTTGTTTTTTTTCTCTTCTTTTTTCCCTTTACAGAGTTACCTCCATAAAGCACATTCTATTTGAGAAAGGAGGTATTCGGTTTTTGGATGTTGTTTACTTTTGGTGGCAGCCATAAGACCGGTACTGATGTTGCAAAACAAACAGACATTAAAAGACATTGAAATGGAATGGTTTTTTTTTCCTTTTTCATGTCTGTTGACAATAAACTTCCAGCAATTCATAACAAAACTATTGGTTGAAGATGTTTTATGTCAAATAGTTACCTTGTAAGTTGAAACTTATTCTTTTTTACATTTAACATCTCCCGCCAATACCACTATTCCTTCTCTCTTCAGTTATTCACTTTGTTTTAGCTGTTATGGTAAAGACAATACTGTAGCACTGCCTTCATTCACTATTGTTCACAAAATTCATGATGATGATCATCATCATTTTAACATCCTGTTTTCCATGCTTGTATGGATTGG
>NC_069003.1:31905131-31906227 GCF_001194135.2 Octopus bimaculoides
ACACACACACACACACACACACACACACACACACACACACACACACACACACACACACATATATTGATATATGTATTTCGAGCGTTGGTTTCCTTTTGAGTGCTGGGCCTCACGGAGACAATAACCAAGACCTTTAGCATTATGTTGTGCTTGAGAAGAAGACCCATCAAGCCAAGCAAAATCACAGTCATGGCAGATGCCAGTGTTGTACCAGTGGCACATAAAAGCACTCATTACACTCTTGGAGTGGTTGGCATTAGGAAGGGCATCCAGCCATAGAAAACCATGCCAAATCAGACTGGGGTCTGGTGCAGCCTTCCAGCGCTGCCAGCCCAGTCAATCCATCTAACCCATGCACGCATGGACAATGGACATTAAATGATGATGCTGATGATGATGATATACACACATAAAGGACTTCTTTCAGTTTTCATCTACCAAATCTGCTCACAAGCCTTTGGTTGGTCTTGAGAGTATAGTAGAAGACACTTGCCCAAGGTTTCATGCCATAGAACTAAACCAAGAACCAAGTGGTTGGGAAACAAGCTTCTTATCACACAGCCACACCTGCACATGATATAAAATAAAGATAAAAAAGAATAAACCTTTCTGAGATATATTTGAAAGACATTAATGACCTGTAGGGACACTATATTTTGTTATGCAACCGTAATATAATACAAAGTATATTAAAGGCTTTTATAAGTCAATACTACATTGAAATGTTAAAGTAGTGCTGTTACATCACTTGCTAAGGTTAGGTAATATACAGTTATATACAAAAAAAAAAGACAGTGGATGATAGAATAAGATGACAAGCAAGCAAGTTGCCATACAGATTTTAACTTCATCCACCAATGAATGACATCAAGGCACCGTTGATTGTTATTCAGTATTTGTTCCTACTGACATGAGCAACACATGCAGTATTTAGTAGTATTATGTTAGAACGAAGACAGGTATCAGAAAATAGAAATATTGGTATATTACCAACAATGTTGAACCCCTGACATCCTGTAAATAATAGGTTATTTCTTTTTATGTATAATAATGGAATTGTTGATTTATATATATATATATATATATATATATATAT
>NC_069003.1:31906968-31912266 GCF_001194135.2 Octopus bimaculoides
TATATATATATGTATGTATATGTATATACAGATATATACACACACACACACACACATAATGATTGCAGCATGGATAAACACATATTAGCCATTCAAAAACACACAAACGTTGCTAACTTCACTTAAACATTTATTACTTGGTGTCAAAATTTTTATCATATGAACTGCGACATCGCCACTGATAATGTTACACCGGATGTAATCAGTGCAACAAAAATTTTGACAGCAAATAATAAGTGCTTAACCCTTTTGTTACTGTATTTATTTTGACATACTCTGTGTTTCTTTCAATTAATTTTTAATGTAACAAAGAATTTAGTAAAATAACTTAGTTATCATTAAGCTAGTGATAGGGACATAAATTGTGACTAAGGTTTGGTGGAAGATTTTAATTCAAAACTTATGGAAACAAAATATTTGTACTACAGAGCCAGAGACAGTTTCAGCCGGGTTGGTATCGAAAGGGCAAAGTGAAATCAATAGCTTTTGTGTGTGTTTGAATGATTAACATGTATCATCCACATTGCAATTATTTTAGTTTCAACACACGGTCTCAGATCAAATCACTTACCTGATAAGCACACCTCCAAAATACATACATACATCATCATCATCGTTTAACGTCCGCTTTCCATGCTGGCATGGGTTGGACGATTTGACTGAGGACTGGTGAAACCGGATGGCAACACCAGGCTCCAATCTGATTTGGCAGAGTTTCTACAGCTGGATGCCCTTCCTAACGCCAACCACTCAGAGTGTAGTGGGTGCTTTTACGTGTCACCCGCACGAAGGCCAGTCAGGCGGTACTGGCAACAGCCACGCTCAAAATGGTGTATTTTATGTGCCACCCGCACAAGAGCCAGTCCAGGGGCACTGGCAACGATCTCGCTCGACATACGTATGTGTGTGTATGTATGTGTATGTGTTGTAAATTTGTTATTCATAACTCTTTTGAGGGCATTAGTAATATATGGGGAACTGTTTCTGAAGACTTTTACATCCACAGAATATCAGCCCACCCTACCTTATGTTTACTTTGTAGTAAAAGCACGTGGGGATAATTTCTAGTGAAGTCAGAAATTCTAACTGCTAGCAAATAGTCTGAGTTAAATATTTTAAGAGTTACTACTCAAGACTTTGGGTTAATAATTTTAAAAATCTCATTTGAGGTTTGGACTAGAAATATTACATTAACAAACCTTTTATCTGGCTTCCAGAAATCCTGGAATACTGAGCAATACCAAGCAATATACTGTACCTTTATTGAGTAAACAAACCTTTTTTTTTTGAAGTTCATTAATTTGCATATGCTGTGTCAAAAATACTTTACCTTTTAGATGGGTTGATAAAAATTAAACATACTCTGCTTAGAAGTATTTTAAGTTGTACCTGTATCTATTAAATAGAATCATACTCTTTACTTTTCTTCGTCTAATTTTCACTCTATAAACATTGAACTGTATATATGGCACAGTATGATTATATGTCAAGAATGTTAAGTGGATTAATAACTATCAAACAGGACTTGCTTCAGAATTGTATTAATTTGAATCTGCCATATACAATTTAGTTCTTTACTTTTCATAGCTTATTTTAAGTACATATTTAGGCTGTCTCCAGAAAACTGGAAAATCCAGATATCTAGGTTACTGCTGGTCAGTAAACTTGCTAGATAAGTGATCTGGTACTGTACCAGAACAAAGGCTGAAGATAAGTTGTTCTATTCCTTCATCATTCAGAAAGTATAAAGGACTCTTGTTTTTGTTCACAAAATATATCTGTGGACTCAGTCTCAGGTATGGCTATAGGATTAAGCTCAAAAAATAGTGACAAATGAAGAGACTCTGTACTGCAACACACTCATTCAATGCATGCTTACATGATGAAACATGTGTAAAAGAATAATAATAATGATGAAGTGTATGTGTACAGCAGCAAAAGATATAATCATTGATGAGAAATTACTGATACATCAGTACAGTGAAACAATAGTACCTTGTGGAATTTATTCTACCTGAAATGCAGTGAAACAACTAGTTATAGGACCATTCGAAAAGCTATGACCAATGAAACTTGTCTTTAGTTCTTTACTTTGTTTTAACCATCACTGCTAAGACCATACTACAGCACTACCTTCATTTGGTATTGTTAAAAAAAAAAAAGATATATGATATAAAGTAAAAATAAAATAAACCATGCTGAGATATTTATGAGAGACAGTGAAAGATGGAATAAGAATAAGAATAATATGGAGAACAAGCAACTTGCCAGAAAGTACTTAGCCTCGACCATTGAAGATTTTTACTCAGTACTCTGTTTCATTGAGTCCTGCCTTCCTTGACAACACATGCAGAAATTATCAGTATTATGTGAAAGAAAGAATAGAGAGAGGGGGAGAAGAGGGAGAGAGGGGGGAGAAAAAGAGAGAGAGAGGGATTAGAAAGACAAATATTTGTATATTACCAATGATGAAGCTCTGAATTCCTGTAATAATAGTTTGTAATAACATTAGAACTGTTCATATATATTATGTGTAAAATATATATATATATATATATATATATATATATACTAATAATATCAAGGGTAATAAATATTAGAAATTTCTACTACCAGTGGCCTTGAGTGTAAAAATTTAGTCATACATATGGTTATATATATATATATATATATATATATATATATATATATATATATGGTTATATACATATATGTATACATACATATATATATATATCAGTGAAAGATGTAAACTTCAGTGATAAAGTAAAGAAAATGATGCTTTGAAAGTAAGGTAGCTTGTGAGGTGCTTATTCCACCAAAGTTACACAGAATATCCCTTGTCACTCTAACCAATGAAAAAAAAACAGTGAACCTGTGATTAACTTATTGGAAACCTGTAACCATTGATGCTACTATTGACAAAATGTGATATAAAATTAATAAAGAAAGTAATTTGGGGGATCCCTACTCCAAAAGTGAACAAATTTTCTTTCACATTAAGGGACATTATTAAATCAATGTCGATGTTTGGTTAAAGTTTTCTGGTGGCTACATATTGGTTTGTGTATAAAGAAATCCTTGAGCAATTCTCAGAAACCTTCTTCAAAAACAGAGTGCTCAGCAGATAACTGACTAATATTCTGAAATCTGCAGTCCAGGAAATACCTAATTCATGTGAAAAATTTCACACTTGTTTCTGTGATGACTTAGCTCTTCCCCAACCCACCACACACAAACACATGTGAACACACACACAGACATTCAAAGCTATAGAGAGGAAACATTTAAAAAATTATGCAGAAGACAACAATGCTTTGATTATTACAGAAATAGACAATGAAGCATCAAAAAATATCTTTACTAAATTTTAAAGTTAAATCTGAAAGTTTTTTAATGTTTTATATTAGTCACGGACAAGCTGCAGCCCATGGGACTTCCTGAATGGTATGCCTAACGAAAAAATTTAGTAGTGTAGCCCACTTGATGATCACTCATGTTGCATGCAGCCCACTTCTCAAAAAGCCAAATTTAGAGCAATATTGAAATTGATATGATCATAGGCACAGGTTTGGCTGTGTAATAAGAAGTTTGCTTCCCAACCACACAGTTCCAGGTTCAGTCCCACTGAGTAGCACCTTGAGCAAGTATCTTCTGCTATTAGCCTTGAGTCAGAAACTGAAAGAAGCCTGTCATATATAAATGTTTATTATGGCCAGTGAGAGAATGACCATTGGTTTTGCACCTATAAAGCACTTAGCTGTGTAAGTGACTTGTCAGACTCAAGTGGCCAAAGGCTCATATATGTGTATGGACCGATTATACTGGAGTCAATTTGTTTGACTAAAATTCTTCAAGGCAGTGACCCAGTATGGCCACAATCTCATGACTGTGAGCTGGAGCGAACTACTGCTATCTCCAGTGGATGAGTATCCACTGTAATTATTTTGAGATGCTCTGTGTTTCTTTCAATTACTTTAAATATAACAAAGAATTTAGTAAAATAACTTAGTTATCATTAAGCTGGTGTTAGGAACATAAATTGTGACTAAGGTTTGGTGGAAGATTTTAATTCAAATCTTATGAAAACAAGACATTTGTACTACAAAGCCAGAGCCAGTTTCAGCTGGGTTGGTAATAAAAGGGTTAATGTGGTACCAGCACAAGTACTTTTAGCCCTTTTGTTACCATATTTCTGTTGTGATGCTCTGTGTTTCTTTCAATAAATTTGAAATATAACAAAGAATTTAGTAAAATAACTTAGTTGTCATTAAGCTAGTGTTAGGAACATAAATTGTGATTAAGGTTTGGTGGAAGATTTTAATTCAGAACTTATGAAAACAAGACATCTATAATACAGAGCCAGAGACGGTTTCAGTCAGGTTGTTAACGAAAGGGGTTAAACCCACAGGTCTGTTAACAGTTTAGAATATAGATTATCCGGTGGTTTAACCAGACAGCTTAATTTCACAGCAAGACTTTAATATATATTCATCAAGCATTAGACATGACACGGTATACACAGTTATATCTATTAATTACACAATTACTTAATCAAATGTAATCCACAAACAAATCAGCTATCTCTGTTCTTTAAAGATAAAAAGCCATGATTACTTAAAAAACGGAGAACATGGGTGAGGACATGGAAGAAGATGCAACTGATGAAATAAGTGAAGAAATGAATGCAAGAAAATAATTTCTTTAATAAATGTAAGATAATGGTAATCAGCAGCAGGTGTTGTAAAGATAATGAAAAAAAAAACGCAAACAATCTTTGAACGAGATAATTAACATGAAGTGGATAGAACTAATGGAAGAATACTAACGACATGAAAAAAATACGGGTAAGTTTATAATGCAATGCAAACTATTTTCTATGTAATCCACACTAAATAGAATGCCGATAGAGATAACGATGATAATTAGAAAGATATTAATGGTAGCAGTGTTATTGGTAGTTTTTTTTTTTGTTTTTGTTTTTGTTTTTGTTTTTTGTTTGATATTTTTTAATTAGGTCAAAATTAAACAAATAAACAAACATGGACTGTGTAAGCTGTAGAGAGAAAAAATATATACAGAACAATACAAACAAAAGAAATAATAATGATAATAATTAAATGAATTAGACGATAAACTAAAACCTTAGCCAGTTTTTCTCCTCTTTCTTTCATATATATATATATACACACACACATTTGTATACATGTATGTATGTATGTTTATGTATATATCTGTGTGAGTGTGTGTGTGTATATATATATATATATATATATATATATATATATATATATATAT
>NC_069003.1:31912284-31914880 GCF_001194135.2 Octopus bimaculoides
GGTTGAGGAGGGTATTGGATTTAACCAAACCCAGGAGGATATCAACTTTCGCTACAACATAAATTTCCGGATTATCCACACAAGGATTACTTTGCACGGATTTCTACATGGATATTCACCACTGGAATGAAACTACACTTCAAGTACTGTTCTCTCTTTTTTCAGCACATCACACTCTTTACCACTTCATACTAAAAATATCCACCTATGGATATAATAATAGATTACTTTATTTTTTCTGTCTCCGATGAAGGGAAGTACTGGATCTTCCCAGAAACAGCTGTAAGACTCTATCCATAAAATACTTCTCCAACCTTACCTTTGCTCTCTTTATCTTTTTGTTTTTATATATTTACATATATATATATATATATATATATATATATATCCACACACCCAAACACACACACACATATACATACACAAATCTATACATGTATATTAATCATAATAGTATACAGTATTACAGATCCGTTTCAGCTGATCTTACCAATCTGTTTCATACAGATAGTTAGTTGATTACCTAACACTGCACTCATCAGAGCGGCCATTCAGACTGGAGGTCAGCAAGTGTCACATCTAGTTAATATTTGTAGAATGAGTAACACTGGATAACAACCCAAAGTAACGGTGCTGCTTGAAGCCACAAAAGCATTATCAAAGTAGAAATCTAAGAAAGGTTCCATACAATAAAAAAAGTATGACAACACCTTTCTCTTTATATAACATCAACGTCTTTCTCTTCCCTTATAACCATGTGAGAAGAATTCTCTTTTTAAGCAATAATATCTTATTCTTTATGTGATAACAGCATTTCACTTTATGTCATACTCACAGTGCTAAGTATGTGATAATAGCATTCCACTTTGTGTGAGACTACACAGCTTTCTTTTGTTAAGATCAACAGATGTCTTAAGGAGTGAGCTGGCAGAATCATTAACACACTGGGCAAAATGCTTAGTGGCGTTCTGTCCAGCCTTACATTCTGAGTTCAAATTCCGCCAAGGTCAACTTTGCCTTTCATCCTTTCAAGGTCAATAAAATGAATACCAGTTGAACACTGGAATTGGTATAATCAACTTAATCCTTCCCCTAAAATTGCTGGCCTTGTGCCAAAATTTGAAATCAATATTAACAGATGTCTTAAAAGCCATTAAACTATTACCTGTCTCACTGGGTCCTTGTTAGCCCTTGTTTCGCTATATGTTCTCCTTTTTTTCTGTAATGTCTGAAGCCAGTACATCATATTAACTTTATTTGAAGCATCCAGCGAATAAATCTTTCCTTCTGACCTGCAAAGAAATTAGAGAAAAACACTTTTAAAGAATTTTATAACATATTTAAAATACACACACATACATATAAAAACATAAATAAAGAAAATGCATTACCAACAATTTAAATCAACCACTGATAATGAATATTTATTCTGTATGGTTTTTCTTATATACTCTGTAATTAAAACAGTTGGAGGCGCAATGGCCCAGTGGTTAGGGCAGCGGACTCGCGGTCATAGGATCGCAGTTTCGATTCCCAGACCGGCCGTTGTGAGTGTTTATTGAGCGAAAACACCTAAAAGCTCCACGAGGCTCCGGCACGGGGATGGTGGTGAACCCTGCTGTACTCTTCCACCACAACTTTCTCTCACTCTTACTTCCTGTTTCTGTTGTGCCTGTAATTCCAAAGGGCCAGCCTTGTCACTCTGTGTCACGCTGAATATCCCCAAGAACTACATTAAGGGTACACTGGTCTGTGGAGTGCTCAGCCACTTGCACGTTAATTTCACGAGCAGGCTGTTCCATTGATCGGGTCAAGTGGACCCCCACCCCGATCTTGATCTACCCTTAGGTCCTGTGCTGGTTGCTTTGGATAGAAGAATCCATCTTGTGATTCTAGCCTGCGACATTCTAATCAAATGTCCGTAGTACTGGATATGTGATCTCCCAATGCGAAAAAGTAGTGTGTAGTTGAAAAATATCGACATGTGTTAACATCTCAATAAAAATATGAGATTGCTGAGAATAACAAAAAATTTTAAAATATGAATCTTATAAGCAACAACTCAAACTTGTAGACATTTCGAAAAGATCATGTTTTCTTTTTATATGAAACACTTACTCTATATATGACACTGAAAAAAACCCCCACTCTCAGAGAATTCCATACTTTATTGACAGCTTCATTTACAGTACAAGACCTCTATCACCACCACCACCACCACCACCTTCTCTCTCTCTCTCCTTCTCTCTCCCTCTCTCTATCTCTCCCTCTCTCTCTTCCACAAGCTCAGGAAATGGTACACGATTCAGTTGTGGGTATAAAAGCAGAATGAAAAAAAAATGGGTGTGTTCATCTATGCGCGTGCGCATGTGTGTGTATGAGTTTGTGTACAAATACTTAAATATGTGTTTTGCCGTTATTCAATACTAATGGGTCTGCAATCTTTTTCATCCTTCGAGTGCACATACACATATGGGTGCATGTTTATTTTCCCTGATACACAGATATATCAAGTATCAGTAAACAATATATATATACATATATATATGTATGTATGTATATATATATATATATATATATATATATATATATATAT
>NC_069003.1:31915376-31915917 GCF_001194135.2 Octopus bimaculoides
TATATATGTATGTATAAGCATAATATAATATAAATACACACACACACACATATAATACATGCAGGCAAGCAGACATATGCACATAGACAGGCAGACATAGATACATACACTTCTAAAACAGTTAAGTTTTGAAGATACATTTACAATGAAAATTATAAAACAAAAATTGTGTGTGTGTGAGAGAGTGTGTGTGTGTGTGTGTGTGTGTGTGTGTGTGTGTGCATGTGGTGGTGGTGGTGTGTGTGTGTGTGCATGAAAAGACAAAATGAAACTAATTAGTAATCCATCAATTAACGATGGATTGAGGCTTGCCTTACATTACATATTGCAATATATTACTTAGAGAATCTCAAAATTTATAATGGTTACACAGAATTAGTTAAATGGTAACATTGAAATATATGCATGAGAGGACACATTGATAGATACCCACCTCCCCACAAGCACACACTATGTATGCATATATACACACACATACATATAGTGACAGATAAATATGTATTTACATACGCAAAAACATATACATAAGCATATGTATGTA
>NC_069003.1:31916126-31920888 GCF_001194135.2 Octopus bimaculoides
TATATATATATATATATATATTTACATGAATATGTATATATGTATGTATATTATTATTACAAATTTGGGATCTTACCAATAGGACCACAACTTCAATTTCAGGACAACCTTATTTACTGGAGCACACATAGAAAATTACTGGAGTACACATAGAATATGGACATCACAGTGAAGATTACAATGTTTTGAGTGAAGAATATAATGTTTTGAAAAAAGGCCAGGAATTCAAAGCCTGAAATCCTTTATTCCTCACAGCAGCTGATGCAAACCTTCACCAATGTACTTGGTTTCAAATTAATCATATATCTGGTCAACCTTAACTTAAATCCTAATATTCATGAATTGGTTAATCTGGGACTAATATTCAGTTGAAGGACCAGCCATTTTGGGAATCACTCCCAACAGCTCATGGTCACTTTCTGAAGAAAAATAAGGATGAATAGCTTTTCTTGGTGTCACCAGAATCCCCTGATGGCTCACTAAAGAAAATAGAGATCTCTAACAGCCTCCTCTTGTGATTCACTAAACAAAATGGAGATCGCTCACAGCCTCAAGTGGCTCTCTGTTCTGTTTCAAGCTGAAATTATCATTTATCCTTTCACTGTCAATGATACAATTTGTCTCTTCAATAATATGTCATTATCTCAACTGAGACAATGATGTTCTTTAACAATACCCAACACAAAATAGCATTTCTCTCATCCCCCAACACAATGATACGCTTTCTCTCATTTCCAACACAATATATCATTCAAAAGACACTCTTTCTGACACAATATCTTATTCATTTCATCTCTGATACAGTGATATCCTTTCTCTTATTTCCTATACAATACGTTATTTAATATCCCCTTCAACCTTCCCCACATACAATGATACCATTTATCCCATTCTTGGTACAATTTGTCATTTTTTTAATTTTTATCCCATCTCTGACACAACAACAAGAATTAAACACATCAGGTAACACAACCAATTGACATTTCCTCTAAAAACTACCAGCAAAATCCTCCCCTCAGCTCCTCCTATGCATCCACTACCTCCGCCTCTGGCTCCTCTTAAAGGATTATTCACAATCGACCAGAAAACATAAAATGTCACTCCTCACGTACTCCACATGCTACACTTCCTTTCTTGGCTGCTCCTAAGTGGTCTTCACACAGTTCCCTGCCTCTTCCACACGAGCTCTCTCAACAATTGCTATAAAAGCACTTCCGAAATAAAGAATTATCAATATTGGCAATTAATTTCAACTCACTGCCTTTGAGAATATAAAATATTTGCTAATTTGGTGCAGATGCTAAAAATAATATTTCCCAATAGTAATTGTGATTATACAGAATGGTAATGATGATAGGAAATTACTAAAGACAGATGCCCTAATTTAACTCCAGGAAAGTCCTGATTGAGCAGACTTGTAGCCAAAGGCATTCCAACCATAACTATCCTGTTTACTTATGTATTAAGGCAATAGCCCCAGCTTTGTTTTGGACCGTGGACTGGTTTCTTGCCAGACAATTTTTCTATAGAACAGGCAATCAAGTGCATAACAAAAACACAATAAAGTGCATAATATATAATTTACATATCTCATATATAATGCATATATAAGGCAAAAACAACCTACAGACTGTGGTAGTCAATAATATAGAAATTAGATTGAAAACTTTATTCTTTCTGTGACCTGGTACCAAATGATCCAAAGTAGCCTGGTACCAAATGATCCAGAGTGGCCTTGTACCAAATGATCCACAGTGGCCTGGTACTTGTCTGCAACCCAGTGGTTGAAGAGCTCTGCATTAAGAGATTATTAGATTATTACATTATTGAATGAGTTCCCTCCCCTTCAACACAGGAAGGGTATGACTTTGCAACTCCAGCAAGTCAGGTTAACACATAAAGTCTCCCCTGTGGTTATCTTTCCTCAGGAAGTTAGTACCAATCCAGCAGAGCTACGATCAAAGACATTCCAGTTCTGGCCATTCTGTACCTTTGTATATCATGTGTTCATCCATTGGTGATTACAGCAGATAAAAATTTCAGGTACGCAGTGTCTCCTCGTCTTGACATCGCATGATAGTTATCAATAAGTGTCACTGTCATATAAGCAGTATCAGTCATTTCCATTATTCTGCAAGAACATGTCCGACCATGGAGAAATGTTACCTTGTTTGGAAACAGGCAAGGGTTGGCAACAGGAAGGGCATCCTGTTGTAGAGAAACCTTCCTCAATAAACTCCATCTGACCCATGCAAGCACAATAATTCGTAACACTGGCACAAGACCAGAAATTTAAGAGCAGAGGTTAGTTGATAAAAATCAACCACAGTACTTGCCCGGTGCTTTATTTCATCGACCCCAAAAGGATGAAAGTTGAGGATAATCATAGCAGGATTTGATCTAAGACTGTAAAGAGACTGAACTGATAACACAAGACACTTTATGTAATGAACTACTAATTCTAGCAATCCACTTGCCCGTAGCAAATTTATAATAATGATACTATTCACTCTGCATGTCGCAAAAAAGAAAAAAAATGTATAAATAGAAGAAAGTCTTCGATGCATAATAGAATGATTAGAAATACGAAGAGGCAAGAATTACACTAGAGGAAGAAAAAAATATCAAATTAGAAAAAGAAAAAAAAAAGAAAGAATAATCCAATTGCAGTCTTTAATGAATAATGATAATATTGATATATATAACTGTGTCTTTACTGCAGTACGAGTACACAGTAAATGTAAGAAAAGAAGAAAAAGAAGGAAGGAAGGAAGGAAAAAAAGAGAAATTTGAAGCTGTAGAATCAATGTATCTGAAACTACTGCTCCATTATCGTCATTGTTTTACATCTGCCTTTACATGTCAGCATGGATTGGATGGGTCTCACAATCCTACATCATCTGATATACAAAGAGAAAAATACCAGTGTCTGTTGGTGCACATGTGTAAAAATATATACATATACATATATACATATATATATATATATATATATATATATATATACACACACATATACACACAAATACATACATACTTATACATTCATATAAATACATACATATACACACACATTTATAGACATTCTGCATATATACATATATGTATATATATATATATATATATATATATATATGTGTGTGTGTGTGTGTGTGTGTGTTTGTGTCTGTGTGTATGTGTCTGTGTCTGTGTGTGTCTGTGTGTGTGTGTGTGTGTGTGTATTAAAAGCCTTACTTTCATTTTGGAAGGCCTCTGGGGGGAAAAAAGCACAGGTACAAGGCCTGAAATTTGGGGGGAGGGGGGGGGCAGTCGATTAGATCGACCCCAGTACACAACTGGTACTTAATTTATCGACCCCCCAAAAGCATGAAAGGCAAAGTCAACCTCGGCAGAATTTGAACTCTGAACATAAAGACAGACGAAATATCGTTAAGCATTTTGCCCAGGGATGCTAACGATTCTGCCAGCTTACTGCCTTATAGCTATGAAATATTGTATGACTAATTCAAAACAATGTGAACAAAGAAGCAATACATTTGACAGAGTAATCTGAATGCTAAAGGGTTAAAGATAAGATCAACACCAACAAACAGTATATACAAATATTTTATACGTCAATGCAAATGTCTATGTAGTTATTTGACCTCCTAAAAATAGCACCTAAATTGCTCTCAAATAAAATCCCAACATCTTAATAAAAGGAAGAACAGATTGGATAACACAGTCCTACATCCATTACATTTAATATGGGAGTTCTAGTTAATGTAACACTATTAGGAAATTGATATTTCTAATCTGTACAGCTTCCTTGTATGCAACAGACTGGATAACATGGTCCTACATCCATTATGTTTAATACAGAGATTCCAGTTAATGTAACACTATTAGGAATTCGGTATTTCCAATCTATACAACTTCCTTGTATACAGCTAATAATTTTCATGTCGTTCATAAAATGCATTGCTTGCATCGTTCAAACAATGCCTTGATTCTACTCTTTGCACAGAAACCCTACCAAGTATCTCAAAAAGAATGAGAAAAACTGACAATGTGTACATGAAGATCAGTTCCACTATACAAATGCTTTTCTAGTCTTCCTTTTTTTTTTTTTTTAAAAGTTTTATCTTTTATTTGTTTTAGTCATTGGACTGCAGCCATATTGGTGCTCTGCCTTGAAAGGTTTAGTCAGAGAAACTAACAAGTACTTATTCTATCAGACTCTTTTGTCAGAATGCTAAGTTTCAGGGACATAAGCAAATCGTCACCAGTTGTGAAGTAGTAGTAGCAGACAAACACAAAAGCACACACACACACACACACACACACTTTATCATCATCACGACTGTCTGATGAACAGAAACATGGAACTCTGAGTAAACATTTTGTGAAAATTTTGAAGCTTTAATAAAAGTATATTATTCCACCTTTGGTATTCAAGTACTATTTTTCTCCACCTTGTTTTGCACTTATGTGCTTACTTGTGTGTGTGTATATATATATATATATATATATATATATTTGTTTTGCAAGATTTTTGATGTGAAATCGTGTGTTGAAACAGATGTTGTTGTACTTGGGGATGGTCATATTGCCAGTTTAGCCAATAAAAACACACACACTGTATATTTGGTGTTAATTTGATTCAGCTTTATATTACATTAATCTTAATCTTATTTCGGCCAGAGTTCTTTCGTCACACTTCTGTGACCTCATCAGTGGTCCTTTGTTTCCTTCCTTCTTATGTGTGTCTCACCTTGCTAGA
>NC_069003.1:31921873-31928811 GCF_001194135.2 Octopus bimaculoides
CATTGAAAGACACGCATGCGTAGACACATACAATAGGAATACAAAATACAAAATGGCTGATATCTAGCAAGGTGAGACACACATAAGAAGGAAGGAAACAAAGGACCACTGATGAGGTCACAGAAGTGTGACGAAAGAACTCTGGCCGAAATAAGATTAAGATTAATGTAATATAAAGCTGAAGCAAATTAACACCAAATATACAGTGCGTGTGTTTTTATTGGCTAAACTGGCAATATGACCATCCCCAAGTACAACAATATATATATATATATATATATATGTATATATATATATATATATATAGTAAATCCAAAAAAGAAGAACAAACACAAAAAAACAACAACGCGAGGATGTGGTACATGTAAAGTATTAGCCGACACTTAGAGAAGGAAAGAAAGATGGTTTAATGTTTCGAGCAGATGCTCTTCTTCAGAAACAGAGAAAAGTTCAATAGAAGGGAAGACAGAGGAAGAAAATAACCAACAACTCACTATATTTTATTAATACTGTTACTCTAACTGCCACTACAAAGTTCCTGCATTAAATCTACAGGTAACAATAAATCTACAGGTAACAATTAATCTACAGGTAATCAAAACTGTACTGGTACTTTACTCATCATCTATTTAAACATTTTGGATAATTTCTCCATTATATATATATATATATATATATATATATACATATATACATAACATGCTTCTTTCAGTTTCTGTCTCCCACCAAATCCACTCACATAGCTTCGGTTGGCCCACAGACCATGGTAGAAGACACTTGCTCAAGCTGCCATACAGTGGGACTGAACCTGGGACTATATAGTTGGGAAGCAAACTTCATACCACACAGCCACACCTCTGCCTAGTCTAAATGTATTATATATTTTTTTTTATATTTCCTTATTTATATATCATAAATTTCCCCTTATATATATTTAAAAAATCTAAGTTTACACATAATGCCACTGGCTATATAAATCCATTTTCAATCAATAACATAATGTTTTTGTTTTGTGTTTTGCTTTTGTTTTGTGTTTTGTCTTTGTTTTTTTTACTAAATCTTCCAATGTATTTTGAAGCTGTTGTTATATACAGATATTGTCACAAAATTAAACTCTAAATAGTCGTTACATGAAACGAAACATGGTAAAGTGAACCAAATTAATACTGCATGATATAAACTGCTTTGATCAATAAATCTTTGGAATTAAACAATCATCAGTTACTCATGGTAATCTGACTGATTAATATCTGCTATGATTTAAGTACAATTATAATTCATAATCTAACAATATCTAAATATTATTTAAGTACAATCAAAATGCTATTGATCTGATTTTTCGTGCGAAGTTAGAATAAACTTTAAGACCTCTGCATATTAATGAAGCCAAGCTTGTCACAAGTAAAACAGCAGGTATCATCAATCATGGTTCAGATATAAAAAAAAAAACAACAGAAAAAAAAATACAAAAAAGAATTAAGCATTATTATCTAAAATAGACAGAGACAAATATAAATCATCGTCATTGTCATCATCATCATCATTATTACCATCATCATCACCATCATCATCACCATCATCATCACCCATTCATCACCACCATCAGCATCACCACCATCACCACAATCACCACCATCATCATCATCACTACTAACATCATCTCCATCATCATCCTTCAAGAATCCATAAAAATTCCCGGATCACTACCAAAATTTCATCATATGTTCCTTGTGTCATTACCAACTTTTCATCAAATACTGTTCACAACTTTTTGAGTTATTTTGCACACAGACGGACAGACGGACAAACCAACACCGATGAAAACATAATCTCCTTCCTTGGTGGAGGAAATAAATGAGTAATTACATTTGATAGAGTAACGTAAAAGCTAATGGCATTTAGCATTTAAACAGGTCAAATCCAGCCCAGATATTTTGCCTCTTTTATGTTCAAACTAACCAGATCCAGCCTTTCACACCTACCCTATAATGTCATCCTAAAAATAAACAATCATATTATTGAAATATATGAAACCGTGAGATAATGCAAGATTAATTCAGATAAATAAGCATTACATTTGACAGACACCCATAAAAAGACATTGAAATACCTTAGAAAGTAATCCTTCAGGTATAATAATAAATCTTTTTAATTGGGGCTGAATTGGGGTTAACCAATGACAAAAAAGTCTTAATTTTATGATATAATTGACAAAATTTATAACTAATTTGTCTAATTATATAATTAATTTGTCATGTTGCTGCTTTATTGCCAATCTAGAAATTAGAAAATTATAGCAGGAAAGAAGACGGCTCTGTAGAATTTTTACGTTTATTGTGTTAAATGGCACTTATAATGCAGAAAATGAGGTGTGCAGCACCTTGACAGGTAATATAACATCCATTAGTCTTATACCATTATCTCTAATTCTTCTTGCTAATTATATATAATGGTGGCTGTGTGGTAAGAAGTTTGCTTCCCAATTGCATGGTTCTGGGTTCAGTCCCAATGTACCCTGGGCAAGTGTCTTCTACTATAGCCTTGAGCTGACCAAAATTTGTGAATAGATTTGGTAGACAGAAACTGAAAGAAGCCAATTGTGTGTGTGTGTGTATATATATATATATATACCTGAGTAAGCACATAAATGCGAAACATGGTGGGAAAAATAGTACATGAAATTCCAGAGGTAGAGTAATATAGTTTATTGAAAAGCAGCAAAACTGTCCGACGAACAGGAATGTGAAACTCTGAGTAACGGTTTTTGTGATATTTTGACTGCTTTTTAATAAAGTATATATATATATATATATATATATGACGCTGATGATGATATACACATATACATATATATATATATATATATATATATATATCTATATGACAGGTTTCTTTCAGTTTCCATCTACCAAATCCACTCACAAGGCTTTGGCTGGAAGATATTTGCCCTAAATGCAACGCAGTGGGGCTGAAACCAGAACTATGTGGTTGGGAGCAAGCTTCTTATCACACAGCCACTCCTGCAGCTATAATAGATATATGACAGGCTTCTTTCAGTTTCCCTCTGAAATCCACTCACCAGGCTTCAGTTGGCCCGAGGCTATCAGCCTGATGCTATAGTAGAAGAAACTTGCCAAAGGTACCATGAAGTGGGACTGAACCTGGAACCATGTGGTTGGCAAGCAAACTTCTTACCACACAGCCACATTAAACAGTACATTATAAGTACACACTGAAATTTAAATTTTCAACAAGTACTCATTAACTTTTGTCTGCGTAATCAGTCATTCAGATTTAATTTGTCAAAGTTAATGTTTGCAAACTGTGACATCAATCAATATAAATGAGATTCTCGTGAAAACATTACAATTTGATCCATTGAAGATTTTTACGAGAGATAATTTCTTTTCTGTTTTTTTTTTTTCCAGACTAACTTGTGACATGAACAAGCCAAACAGAGAGAGAGAGAGAGAGAGGCCTCTAAGTGATCATTTGAGATGATATAAATAAACAAATCTCCCTCAAATCAAACACTATCATCATGATCATGATCGTTGTCATCGTCATCATTGTCCTCATCGTCATCGTTGTCATACTCCTAGCATCAATCATGGGGCCGATACCTAACTCTATTTTCTATTGTGTTAAGCAGATGACAGGTGAATCTCCTCCAGGATAAGTCTCCAATAAATCACATGTAACACTCTTAGAAAGGGAAAAGTTTCTACTGAATTGCTTGACCTGCAAGAAATAACAGCTAAATTCACTGAAATCATGCCCTGCTATCCTATATAATAAAGGGAAGAAAACACAAGACAATATAGTCCTGGATATACAAGGAAACATTACCAACTCGGCTGAAACCAGTTCTGGCTCTGAGTACAAATGTTTTGTTTTCATAAGTTTTGAATTAGAATCTTCCACCAAACCTTAGTCACAGTTTATGTTCCTAACACTAGCTGAATGATAACTAAGTTATTTTACTAAGTTCTTTGTTATACTTAAGATTAATTGAAAGAAACACAGAGCATCTCAAAATAAATACAGTAATGAAAGGGTTAAAGAAAGTGATGACCAATACCAACCACTAACTCTGGTCAGCTAGAGACAAAAAACTTAGCGCCAGGCCAAACAGAGTGTCAGTTCGTTGACCACACTTAATGCTTACTGTAGCAGAAAAATAAAACATAAATAAGTGTAAACAGCAGTAACTGTTCCACCAATATATTACGCATCAAGCATTTTATTTTAAGCATGTAACTGTCAAAGAAGGATACTTTTATTAGCGCTTTAGAAGAAAAATTCACTCAGCTATAAGATCATAGCAGTAGTAGTAATAGTAGTGGTCCAGGAAAAGGTATAGAGCAATATCAGAGGATATTATGGCTCACTGAAGACAGAAATAGTTCCATTCAACTAACTGTAACATAACTCGACTGATCAATAATATTGGCTGTTGTTGATTAGATGGTTGTTGCTAGAAATAAGTCAGCCACATATTTTTAAAGTCCATACAAAAATAAATACCACAAACACATTATTCATGATTTCAACTAGTAATATATATATATATATATATATATATATATATATATGTGTGTGTATATGTATGTATGTATATGTATATATCAGACCATCCTTGTCGATCTTAGTAGGATCTTTAATAAGCAATGTGGCATGTAAATAGTATTTTCTCTCACAAGTCAACCCTGACCAAGAAGATTTCTTAATCAAAAGGCAATCCAACCATAACCAGCTTGTCTTCTATTCAGAATTAGCATTCTTGGTGTTATTGTTGTTTATCCTTATAATTAAAGGCATTCCAGATATGGCAATCCTGTCTTTTATTCAGAAAGTATTGTTGTTTATCTCATGGTGGAATTTAACCCCTTAGCATTTAAACCTGCAGTATCTGGCCCTGTTAGGTGTTGGTGTGTTTATGTCCTGCATAAACTAATAGTGCAGCAAAAGAGACTGATAGAATTCATTTGACTAAAATTCTTCAAGGCAATGCCCCAGCATGGCCACAATCCAATAACTAAAACAAGTAAAAGATAATAGATAAACAAACAATAATTCTTCATATTTTATGAATTATTTGAATTTTTCTCTCAAGCTGGGCAATAATTGTTTTCAGTTATCAAAATAAAAAATTTAGACAGTAAACCAATGAAAATAATGTTGACTCAAAATAATATTGAAACTAATAATAAATCTGTCTGCTGGTTAATCCCTTGTTAACAATAGATATGGTTGGACAAACAACAAGTGATTATTCTTTATCGGAATAATTGAAATGTTTAGCAAGAATTAAATGGATGAATGAAGTTTTGTCCACAATCCTCTGAATAAAAATCTTGGCAGCATATCAGATGAATTATACACTTTAAAAATGAAATGTAAATAGAGAACTATCAAGAAGGAACATTCGTGATTGAAATTTCTATTCAGGCACCAAAATTGTAAACCTATTCTCTTATTCTTTTACTGGTTTCAGAGACTGCAGCCAAGCTGGAGCGCCAGGCTTCAGGAGTTGCTTTTAGTCAGTTGTATCGCCAACGATACTTAGTCAGATATTTATTTTAGTCAACCTCAGTTTATTAAACGGATGGGTTCACCAACTAAACTAGGTCCCTTCAGGGAGTTACATCTACTTTGAAGTAAGTGATACAAGAAATTACATCAAACTACACTCTCATCTGTATTTACATCCTTTTCTTAATGATTTGCAGAGGCTGTCATGCCTTCGCACACTCGGACAATTTCCAACATCTTGACAGATTAGCCATTCAGGCTGACTGTGTGGTTAAGAAGCTTGCTTCCCAACCACATGGTTCTGGGTTCAGTCCCACTGCATGGCACCTTGGACAAGTGTTTTTTACTATGGCCTTTGGTCAACCAAAGCCTTGTGAGTAGATTTAGGAAACAGAAACTGAAAGAAGCCTGCCGTATATGTGTGTGTATGTGTGTGTGTGTGTGTGTGTGGGGGGGGTTATGTCTGTGTTTGTTCCCCACCACTGTTTGGCAACTGGTGTTAATGTGTTTACGTCCTTGGAACTTAGCGGCTCAGCAAAAGAGTCCAATAGAATAAGTATTAGGTTTAGCACCAAATAAGCACTGGGGGTCGATTCATTTGACTAAAAAAAATTGTTCAAGGCGGTGTCCCAGCATGGTTTCAGTCTAATGACCAAAACAAATAAAAGAACAAGGGACTGAACAGCTCTTCCTTCCTATGGATTCTTCATCCTTCTTTGATGTTTAAATGTCTACTACACCCTCACCTAGCTTCATACATTCTTTGTGGGGGGGGGGGATCGTTTTATTGCCTTTGGAACAACTGACCACTATGTGACCATTATAGCTAAACCCCTGTGTCTTTCATCAATGCATCTTCCACACTCCCACCTTTCCCCTTTATATTTTTCTTATTTTACTGACTCCCTCCCTCACTTCTATCCCTATTTCGACCTTGCCCTTTACTGTAAGCCCTCTAATTATTACCTTCTCGATTACCCCCTCTCTCTCTCAGTTTAGTTACTTCTTACAACTCAATGGGATAATAATTAACTGACATTTCTTTCTTGGTTGGTAAAAGAATATAAAAAGACCCTTGTGGTAATCGTTAGTAACTATCAAAGCAAAAGGGGAGATAATTTCAAAAAAATTAAGAATTAACTCCATTAAATTAGTTTTCATGCTTAGAATCTAATCTTGGTTTGCATACTTCAGCGTTATCAGCTTAGTATGGCCTACAAGTCGGCTTTGAGCAGCTGACAATGGTTTTAACATATAGAAAAAGAATTGCAAAGATTTTTGGTTAGTATAATTTGCATAATTAAAACATTAAATGGGCTAAAAGAAATAATTGAAGTGGAGTTGTTTGATGATTAAGTTAGGGGGGGGGGATTATTGAATAACACACACACACACACACACAC
>NC_069003.1:31928821-31934118 GCF_001194135.2 Octopus bimaculoides
ATTGAATAACACACACACACACACACACACAAACACGCATGCGCGCACATGCACACATACGTGCATACACACACAAACACATGTAAACATAAGCATTTGCACAAACATGCACACACACACACAAACACACACACACACACACACAAACACACGCACGCACACACACACATGCACACACATGTGCATGCACACACAAACACAAACACATACACACACAAACACATGCACGTGTACACACACACACACACACAAACACAAACACATACACACACAAACACATGCACGTGTGTACACACACACACACACACACACACAGAGGCACAAAATAAAAGGTTCTCAGTTGATTTAAATTTCCTTTCTTGATTGAAGAAAGAAATCAAAACCCAAGCAAGCAATTGTTTCTAACTCAATCGACCATTCAATTGATGCCAAGATCCATCTTCCATTCTAACAACTTTAATTGATAACGTCAAATGACTTAGATAACATTCTTTGCTTCCAAAAAGACTCTGCTCAGAGCCTAAAGACACTCCATTCAGGATTAATTTTCAAAAGATATCAGGCACACATAAGGATTAATCTAATAAAATCTCCTTTTATGAATGAGGGCATTGAGAAGGTTTTAATCTGCGCTAAATATTCATTAGCATCATTTAAATATCCACATTTCCGCACTTCCATCTGTTGAGACAGATTTTCTACAGCTGAATGCTCTTCCTGTCACTAAACCTCATCTGTTTCCTAGGTTACGGATCTCATGGCCAGGTGTGTTTTCCACGGAAGACTGGAAGAGAACGACACCACTTGTATGTCGGTGATACTTATTTACAACCGTACAACTATGACATGTCAAGAGTAGGCTACACAGAAACGCAAGCATATATACATACATACATAGATACACACACACAGATGTTTGAGTGGTTGGCGTTAGGAAGGGCATCCAGCTGTAGAAACTCTGCCAAATTTAGATTGGAGCCTGGTGTTGCCATCCGGTTTCACCAGTCCTCAGTCAAGTCGTCCAACCCATGCTAGCATGGAAAGCGGACGTTAAACGATGATGATGATGATGATATATTGAGTAAAAAAGTCAGAATTTTGGAAAAAAATCCTTTTATTTCTTCATTATTATTAGGGCTTTTGTTCCTCTCTAGAAATTGTCAAATACAATTTTGTAAAGGTACATTCACAAAATTGTATTTAACAAGTTCTAGAGAGCAACGAAAGCCCTAATAATAATGAAGAAATACAAAGGATTATTATTTTCAAAATTCTCTCGACTTTTTCTCAAATATTCAATTCTGTACATCACACCTAACACTATACATATACATACATATATATATATATATACACACAAGTACAGAAATATATTACGTAACTTAACACACTCACACATATATACATATGCACACATACACATCCACAAACATGCATGCATTCTTCTTCAAGCAACTGCAACTGAGATGCATTTCACCACACACACACACACACACACACAGGGTCTGTGTGACACTTTTTCTATCTCACTTTTTACTGTGTCACTCTTCTCATTCTCTCTCTCTCCCTCTCTACACTTACTCTAAATACACACACTCTTTTTTTTTCCTTCTCTCTATACTTTTTGTACTTACACACACACACACACTCTCTCTCTCTCTCTCTCTCTCTCTCTCTCTCTCTCTCTCTCTCTCTCTCTCTCTCTCTCTCTCTCTCTCTCTCTCTCCGTCCCTCCCTCTCTGGCCAACACAGACCACCACTAGTTTCTTCAGACTGAATCTTCATTCCTATACCAGCTTTTAACAGTTGTTTTAATAACTCAACACGTCAGACAGTTTCTCTGCGTAAATCATTTTTACACGTAATAATAACACCAATAGCAATAACAGCAATAATATATAATGATAATGGCTTTTTTATGAGTGGCAGAGGCACCTAATAACAATGTCACTACAAAGACTACTTACACAAAGCGAATGGGTGTTACATAAAAACTGAATGAATAAAAACGAATGAGATTAAAAGAATGCATAGTATAGAAATGAATTAAGGTGATAGAGCAGTCTTCTGATGCAAAGGAGGTGCATGGCTTTGTGGTTAGGGTGTCAGACTAAGATTGTTGTTTCAATTCCTAGCCTGGGTGATAGTGGAGGAGGCACATGGCCTAGTGGTTAGGCTGTTGGACTCATGATCATAAAATTGTTGTTTCAATTCCTGGACTGAGCAATAGTGGGGACACATAGTTTAATGGTTAGGGTGTTACACTCATGATCCTAAGACTGTGGTTTCGATTCCTGGACTGGGCGATAGTGGAGGTGCATGGATTAGTGGTTAGGGTGTTACACTCATGATAGTAAAATTGTGGTTTTGATTCCTGTGATGGGCAAAAGCGGAAGTACTGGGGTTAAATTGCTTCTACCAAAATTCTTAAAAGCAGTGCCCCAGCATAATGACTGAAACAAGTAAAAATATAAAAGACAAAAAAAAAAAATGACTGACGGTGGGGGGAGGGGGTTCTTATTGTTGTGATGACAAAAGATGACAAAAGAGCACAAGTTTTTATGTGTGACATGATACTGGATCAAAAAGCCATCCAGGCCCATCCAAGCAGAGAAAACTGATATATGATGAATGATGTGGGAGGACAAATATGAAAGAGAAAAAAAAAAGGAAACAAAACAAAACAAATTATGACAAAAAAAAAAAGAGAAAAAAAATTGACTCCGGCATCAGTGGTGAGTGCTATGTGTTTAAATTCTTGCATAAATATGACAATTCGTGGACTAATACCAACAGTTATTGATCTAAGTAAAATAAATGGACTTGGCTAATACGAGCTGGTAGAGGAAAGAAAATAAAGACATAAATGTTAATGGTATATTATTGATTGACTGTGTATCATTATGCAAATAAGTTAATTACTCATGTAGTTGAGAGATTTCGGAGCATTAGAATGCTGAATCTGTGAAAAATAGCAACTAGATTTACTCCCCTAGTTTTTTTAGTATCTTCAAAAAGAAAAGGGGAAAAAATGGCAACGGTGAACAATGTAATCAGGGATATACAAAAAGTCAAACGGTTGGTGATTGTTGAAATGCTTTCGGTCACAGGCACAGGCGTGGCTGTGAGGTAAGAAGTTTGAAGGCGGCGAGCTGGCAGAACCGTTAGCACGCCGGGCAAAATGCTTAGCTGTATTTCGTCTGCCGCTACGTTCTGAGTTCAAATTCCGCCGAGGTCGACTTTGCCTTTCATCCTTTCGAGGTCGATAAATTAAGTACCAGTTACGCACTGGGGGTCGATGCGATCGACTTAATCCCTTTGTCTGTCCTTGTTTGTCCCCTCTATGTTTAGCCCCTTGTGGGCAATAAAGAAATAAGAAGTTTGCTTCCTAAGTACGTGGTTCCAGGCTCAGTCCCACTGCATAACACCTTGGGCAAATGTCTTCTACTTTAGCTCCAGGCTGACTAAGCCTTGCGAGTGGATTTGATCGATGGAAACTGAAAGAAGCCCATCATGTGTGTGTGTGTGTGAGTGCATGCGTGCTTGTCCTCCAACACTACTTGACAACCGGTATTGGTTTGTTTACCTCCCCACATCTTAGTGGTTTGGCAAAAGAGACCAATGTAAAAAGTATCAGACTTGAAAAATAAATACTGGGGGTTGATCTGTTCAACTGAAGCCTTCAACACAGTGCCCCAGCATGGCCGCAGTCTAACAACTGAAAACAAGTACAAGATAAGAGATTGGTCTGCTCACTCAGAATTGATCTTATGCTAAAAAACAACAACAACAACAACAACAACAACAACAGCAACAGCAGCAGCAGCAACGGCAGCAGCAACACCATCAAATTTAATCTCAGCTCAAGCTAAGCTGTGCAGATAATTATAAAAAGGAAAAAAGTTTACATAGGTGTGGCTAATAGGTTAAAAAAGTTTGCTTAGCAGCCATGTGATTCTGGGTTCAATCCCAATGCATGGTATCTTGGGCAAATTGATCAAAGCCCTTTGCAAAAAAAGTTTTACATTTGTTGTTATATTTCAAGATGGTCGTTTTGACTTTTTTGTTTTTTTTGTTCTGAATAAACACATGGACTATATATTCATTCTTCACTTCAGATTTATTATTGCCCATTATCTGAGAAATCTTTCATCACACATCTTGTAACCACCTTCAGTGACTCCGAAGAGTGTAGTAAGTTTATGCTCAGGAAATAGGGGTAAAAAAAGGAAAGAAAGGTCCTTTACATTTCAAGTATACACTCTTCTTCTGAGCCCAAAACAGATACACAAGGAGAGAAAAGGAATGAAAAGCAGAGAAAGAAAATGGAGAAAAGGATGACATGTATACAATTGTCATACAGACAATGTCATAGATAAGTACTCTATTCATAAGAGAGAGAGAGGGGGGAGAGAGAGAGAGAGAGAGAGGGAGAGAGAGGGAGAGAGAGAGACACACACAGAGAGAGAGAGACAGAGAGAGAGAGACACAGAGAGAGGGAGAGAGAGAGAGTTATATCACTGTACTGCAAACATTCAGTGTTAATCCTGCAGACAATAACCTGAAGATGTTTGGGCTGAGCATCAATCTTCGCTGACTGTCTAATTAAAAACAAAGAATAAAGGGTGAATAATTGTGATTGGCATTATATCTACGTGAAGAATAAATCAGAAAATATTTTCTGCTCGATGAAGTGAATATACATCTAAAGAAGAAGAAAGATTAATTTTGAAGAAATACAGACCGAGTTAAAATTAACCCAGACCGCTGACAGTACTGGCAATTCTGTATAATTGCAACTGAATAAATACATAACTTGGAAAATTGCATAACTTTCATGAACACTAAACTATTTAGCATCAAATCTATGTAAAATTCACTAATTAATTACATATGCAAATAAAGTCAATCGGTTAATTGCATAATATATTTTTTTTTTTTCAATTTAAACTTGTGAAAATTGGCAAAATATTGCATTCGTTCACTTGATTCGTTCACTTTATTGATACAAATAAAGTGATTCTGAAAGGAAGTTTGTTTATAGGAGAGGTTTAAGCGGTGTTACTCAGTACTTAACATTTGTAAATGCATTTTCTGGTACTCAAGCCAACATAGTATATAGTGTGAACACAGTATAAACATTCAAACATTGCCACCATATTTCCAAGTCCTGCTGCATTTCATGAGGAACTTTGGCATTCAAAAGTTGTCAGTGTACAAGTCAACCTACCTTGTTTCGCAGACAAATTTTGAAAAATTCAACTTGTATGAAAGAAAATACAATATATATATATATA
>NC_069003.1:31934138-31935104 GCF_001194135.2 Octopus bimaculoides
CACACACACACACACACACATATATATATATATATATGTTTATATGTTCACACATATGTACACACACACACACACACACACACATATATATATATATATGTTTATATGTTCACACATGTACACACACACACACACATATCCCCCTCTCTCTCTCTGGGAGAGAAACACAAGCACATACACAGACACATACACACACGGCAGTAACTTCCGCCTACCAAATTCAATCACAAAGCTTCGGTCAGCTCGGGGCTATAGGAGAAGACACTTACCCAAGGTGCCACGTGGTGGGACTGAACCCGAAACCATGTAGCTGGGAAGCAAGCTTCCTAACCACATACACACACACATATATATACACATACAGCTATACATCAACCCATGGCAGCATGGAAGGAGGATGTTAAATGATGATTATGATATACACACACACTCACACACACACAAACACACACTACATGGCACCTTGGGCAAGCATCTTCTACTAAAGCCCTAGGCTGATCGAAGCCTTGTAAGTGGATTTGGTAGATGGAAGCCGAAAGAACCCTGTCATGCATGCACACATGTATGTGGATGATGATGATGATGATGATGATGATGATGATGATGATGATGGCAATGATGATGACAATGACAATGATAGTAAACAATGACAATAACAACAACGACGATGATGATGATGATGATGATGATGATGACAGCAATGACGATGAGGTTTTTGAAATTACGTATAAAACAAGACAGCTTGAAATGAAAGCAGGCAATCAACTGTCTGCATGGAGAAGATAGCAAGATGACATAAAAACAACAACAAAAAAAAAAACAAAGTCAACATGGCAAACTTATCTTGTTTTATTCTTCCTCTTCTCTTAGGAAAAATTGGATCAAAAATTAAAAATTGAAAACAAAAAAAAACCCAAAGGGAGAAAAAAGAAAAACAAGCCTAGATACTCGTTAAGACTCCTCTAA
>NC_069003.1:31935614-31937584 GCF_001194135.2 Octopus bimaculoides
GTGTGTTTGTGTGTCTGTGTTTGTCCCCGCCATCATCGCTTGACAACCGATGCTGGTGTGTTTACGTCCCCGTAAATTAGCGGTTCGGCAAAAAGAGATCGATAGAATAAGTACTAGGCTTACAGAGAATAAGTCCTGGGGTCGATTTGATTCGACTAAAGGTGGTGCTCCAGCATGGCCGCAATCAAATGACTGAAACAAGTAAAAGAGAGAGAGTAAAGAGTATATGGGATTTACACATCCGTGTGTATTTCCACCATGTGTGTGGTGTGGTGTGGTGTGTGTGTGTGTGTGTGTGTGTGTGTTTCCAGATATATGTCTCTAAATATCTACATTTCCTTCCCATGATATGCGATTGTTTCCATGTGCATTATGTTTCCATGCAAGCATGTATGCGTGAGTGTGTGTGTGTGGTTCTATGTTTGTGCGTATTTCCAGTGTATATGTTTCTATATGTGCGTGTGTGTGTGTGTATGTGCGGTTCTATGTTTGTGTGTGTTTCCACATATGTGTGTTTCCAAGTATTTGAATGAGTGTTTCCGTGTGTGTTTGTGTTTCCATATATGTGTTTTCCTCTGTGTGTTTCTATGCTTCCATATGCAGCTCTTCACCATTGGTGGTGGTGGTGGTGGTGGTGGTGGTGGTGGTGATGATGATGATGATGATGATGATGATGATGATGATGATGATATGTATGTAGCTATATATGTATGTATATGGCTGGTTCTCTCTCTCTCTCTCTATATATATATATATATGTGTGTGTGTGTGTGTGTGTGTGTGTGTGTGTGTGTGTGTGTGTGTGTGATTTTCTATATATGTACACATATGCTCCTGGTATGCATGTGTTTCAATGCATTTATATGTCTCTATGTATGTATGTGTGCTTTTATATATGTGTTTCTTTTCACATATGTTTAACTTAAAGAACAAACTATTTTATGTGTATTATTTGATTTCTGATGGGCCAACACTATCATATGAAGAACAGGGATAATTAACAAATAATGGTTTGGTAATAGGTGCAAGCATGGCCATGTGATAAGAATTGTGCTTCCCAACCACATGATCCTGGGTTTAGTCCATCCCACTGTGTGACACCTTAGGCAAGTGTCTTCTGCTATGGCTTCAGGCCAGCCAAAGCCTGGTGAGTAGATCTGGTAGATGGAAACTGAAAGAAGTCTGTCGTATATATAGGTGTGCACGTGTGTGTGTGTGTGTGTGTGCATGTGTGTTTCACTGTTTCCTTGCCCTTAATATAGCATAACAGTTGTAAAACGAGAGTCCAGTCTTCTGTGAAAAACATGTCTGGTCAGGGAGAAATATTACTTCGCTTGGAAACAGATGAGGGCTGGTGACAGGGGGGGCGTCCAGCAGCAGAAAATCCACCTCAACAAATTCCATTCCAACCCACATGAGCATAGAACAATTCTGTCTGACCCATGCAGGCTTAGAAAAGCAGACATTAAAATGATTTGACGACGACGATGACGACAAGAAGCAGGGTAAATGATGAATTTTTCAGAATTTTGTGACAGCCAAATAACAAGTGGGTACATATCCAAATAAAACAATAATCAAATTTTCGAGAGAAGATGAAGAAATTGTAGATTTTAATGGTTGTTCTTCTGCATTTGACAGTTTTTTCTTATTGAAAGTCAGAAGTATTTCCAGTTCAAATTTGTCAGTATAATTAAAACTGAAGAAGAGAAACTGAAAACAAATTTACTCAGGCTATAAGACCATTTATATAAATGATTGTTCTATTACATCTGACAGAGGCAAAACCAGATGGTTAACAAGTTCATTTTGTTATCATTTGATTCTATTCTACTGTGTAATAGATTTAGGCGAATGACTTCTACTTTAGCCTTAGTTTTGGCTGATGCTTTGTGAGAATAATGTGATAGATGACGACTGAGTGTGTGTGTGTGTGTGTGTGTGTGTGTGTGTGTGTGTGTGTGTGTGTG
>NC_069003.1:31937942-31940754 GCF_001194135.2 Octopus bimaculoides
TATATATGGAGCGAACACGTCACAATGAAGTAGAGAAATTTGAAAAGACAACACGAAACCGATTATTTCTCAAAATACAATGTTTATATACCAAAAAGATTTTATAACATTTTTCTAACATTTTTCTGACATAATTTAAATATATACTTTAACCATGTAACACAAGTCTTCTGTAGTTTTTTCACTCTTATTATCTTTTATATATATATATATATATATATAAAAGTATAAGAAAGAAAAAGAGAAAGAAAACAAAAAGATGACTGCAGGACAGTGTTCTTGCTAGTTCGGTAAATAATATTATAAAAGCAGATATTAGTATTCAACGTTTTCATTCAGAATTATTGCTAAATTGATTTCTATTTCTACAGACTCATACAATAGTTACAATAGTACACAGAGAGTTCAGCAGTTGGCATTTTGAATAAAAGCATACATACACATACTATGGATATTCTTCTGTTCCATAAAACTGAGAGAACGGAAGTAAAATAAAATAAAATAAAATAAAATAAAATGAAATAAAATAAAACTATTTAATAATTTTTTTTAAAACTCTGCTAAAAATATGGGTGACTTATTTGGCAGAATTGTTAAGGGTGGTGGACAAACCAAATACCTTTTGGTATTTTGTGAGGATCCTTTGATCTCCGAGTTCAAACCCCATCCAGGTCAGCTTTACCTTTTATCTATCTGTAGGTAGATGAAATAATTACCTGTCAAATATTGGGATTAATGTGGCAGACTCTTTAGAGTAGTGTTTCTTAACCAGGATCCATATGACCCTTGCGGGGTGGGGTGGGGGCCCCATATAAGATTTTGTTGTTAAAATTTATGTGCAATAAAATTGGTTATACTTCTACAACACTGTTGCTGATGTGGTGTGTTTATGTCCCTGTAACTTAGCAGTTCAGCAAAAGAGGCAGATAGAACAAGTACCAGGCTTTAAAAATTTGGCTATGTGGTAAAGCGTGCTTGTGGAACCTTGGGCAAGTGTCTTCTACTATAGCCTCAGGCCAACCAAAGCCTTGTGAGTGGATTTGGTAGACAGCAACTGAAAGAAGCCCATCATATATATACATATATATATATACACACACACACATATATATATATGTATATATCTGTGTGTCTGTGCGTGTCTTTGTGTCTGTGTTTGTCTCCCCCATCACCGCTTAACAACTGGTGTTGATGTGTTTACGTTCCCGTTACTTAGTGGTTCATCAAAAGAGTCCGATAGAATAAGTACTAGGCTTCCAAAGAATAAGTCCTGGGGTCGATTTGCTCGACTAAAGGCGGTGCTCCAGCATGGCCACAGTCAAATGACTGAAACAAGTAAAAGAGTAAAAAAAACAAAAAAAAACATAATAGGATTTTTTAAACATTGAATGGCTATGAAGGTCCAGTAGAGTAAAACAGGTATCAGAAGGGTCCATAGGCAGAAAATGGTTGGGAACCCCTGGTTCAGAGTGACAGAGAAACACCTTGTGGTATTTAGTTATGATGCTCTATGTTCTGAGTTCAAACTAATCGAGGTCATATTTGCCTTGCAACCATCCAAGGTTGATAAAATAAAGTACCAGTCAAGTCTATTAATATTCCTTCCAGGCATTATAGACATGAATAGAATCATTGTAGAGAACAAAACAAGACTAAATCCTTCCTGCTGCTTGCCTTGTGCATTTTAGAAATCAATACAGCCTCAAATATGGATGAAAATTAATTCTTCTAAAAAAGAAATCCCAGTATGGAAGCAGACATGTGAAACAGATTTAAGGTCAGTTCAATGAATCAGGATAGATTTGTTAATGATATCTTTCAAAATAACTAATTGATGCTGGGAAATAGAAGCTATTTATCCAACTGCAAGTAGATCAATATTTAAGATAGGAAGTGGAGTTAGCAGAAACAATGAAACACCAGACTAAAAGATGGAATGCTGGATTAGGCAAAAAAAAAAATTGTTTGAATGTCAGACAAAAATGCTTTGCGTTATTTAGCTGTGTACAAGACAGTGAACTGGTAGAATTGTTAGCGTACTGGGCAAAATGCATAGCAGCATTTCATCCTCTTTTACTCTTTCTTTTACTCTTTTACTTGGTTCAGTCATTTGACTGCGGCCATGCTGGAGCACCACCTTTAGTTGAGCAAATCGACCCCAGGACTTATTCTTTGGAAGCCTAGTACTTATTCTATCAGTCTCTTTTGCCGAACCGCTAAGTTACAGGGAAGTAAACACACCACCATCGGTTGTCAAACAATGGTGGGGGGACAAACACAGACACACAAACCCGTAAATAAATAAATAAATACATATATATATATATATATAAACATATATACGACGGGCTTCTTTCATCTTCCGTCTACCAAATCCACTCACAAGGCTTTGGTCGGCTCGAGGCTATAGTAGAACACACTTGCCCAAGGTGCCACGCAGTGGGACTGAACCCGGAACCATGTGGTTGGTAAGCAAGCTACTTACCACACAGCCACTCCAGCGCCTATACATCGTCATATGTCAATCTCAAAAAAAAAAAAAAAAAGTTTAACAAGACCGTTACACGTCTGCATCAAAGAACATATGAACATGAGAGCCTCCTCCTTCAGAAAACATCTAGATAGATGCCGGAACAGTCACAATTGAGGCCAATGAAAGAAATTTGGGTAATTTAAGAATCAAGGAAGCTTTACTCATACACAGACTAGGACCCCAAATTAACAACAGGATGGAAGTTGGTAATCAATATATTATTTAGCTACATCTGGATGTGTGTAGTTTAATTCTTAATAACATGCTCATATATTGTTT
>NC_069003.1:31940764-31947288 GCF_001194135.2 Octopus bimaculoides
AACAAAAAAAAGGAAGGGCAAAAAAAAAAAAGAAAAAAAGAAAAAAGAGAAGCTGCACGTATAACACAACTTAGAAGCAGCGCCACAGATGTTTCAACACAACACACACGAGATTGAAACAGCCGACCTCACACACTTCTCATGAGGAATTCCAGAAGAACAATACACTCCAAAAAAAAAAATAGTTTCAAACATGACTTTCCCCAACAAATGATACAGCAGTAGGTAAAACTGCTTTCCGCAGTTAAGGATAATGAAACTTTAAGTGGATGTATCTGATTTCCACAGTGAAAGGCTTCAAATAAGAGTTTTACTAAGTTGGTTGTAATAAAAAAAATTTTAAAATCCGGTGAAAACAGAAAATGAAATCAATGATTATAGTGAAAACAAATAAAATATTAAAGAAAACAGGATAAATAGCTTTTTCCTGGAAAAAGGGAAGGAAACAACAATAAATGTTATACAAAATAGTTAAACAAATGACGTAATTATAATATCACAGACGCCTACAAATAATTTATTGTTATTAAATAATAGCAATAAAAGAACACATTCTTTTATTCTTTCACTCCTCCTCAAAAGTTAAACAACAATAATGAAAGAACATTCTATTACTCATTTAATGGTCTCACGCTTCAGATTGTGGCCATGCAACAGCATCGTTTTCAAGGGTTTTAGGTTTTTAATCTATTACATAAAAACCGGTATTTTATCACCCTCTTACTTCTTTTATTATATGCGTTTAGTGAATGGCTAGATACACCTTAGTATAAGGAGATGTAACTCATACTAAATACTAAAAGGGTAGGGATTTCTGTATACCAATGCACAGGTCATCCCGTACCAATACGCACATATACATACACACACATACACCAGTTTTGAAAGATCTGAATAAAATATAAAGTGAAGGATATTGCCCTTCCCTCTATTACTAAACTATTAATATACACAGATAAACATAGACATATAGTGAAAGAGAGACAATATATAATACACACATATATATATATCTTTTATCTTTTACTTGTTTCAGTCATTAGACTGTGGCCATGGTGGGGCAACGCCTTCAAGAATTTTTAGTTAAATCAACCCAGTAGACATTTTTAAAGCCTGGTACTTATCCAATTAATCACTTTTGCCAAACCACTAAGTTATAGGGATATAAACAAACCAAAACCGATTATCAAGCGGTGGTAGGAGACAAACACAGATACAAAGAAAGACACACACACACACACACACACACACACAATGGGCTTCTTTCAGTTTCTGTCTACCAAATCCACTCACATGGCTTTGGTTGGCTGAGTCTGTAATAGAAGACACTTACTCAAGGTGCCATGCAGCAAGATTGAACCCAGAACAGTGTGGTTGGGAAGCAAACTTCTTACCACACAGCTAAGCCTGCACCTATGCACATATATCTACACACATATATATGTAAATACATATATATACTTACATACATAAATACATACATACACACACATATATATATATATATATATATATATACATACACAAACACACATATAGACACACATACACATACATATATACACATATGCATACATCCATACACACACGCACATCCATATATATATATATATATATATATATACATACACATATGCATACACACTTATGCACTCACACACACACGCACCCATTCGACAGTAAATTGGAAATTCGTATTTTTGCTCAATCTAAAGATATCATATACATCATGGTTCTTTCCTGTCATAAACAACAATATGAGTGTTCTGTAATTACTTGTGCTTGATCAACCTGCACAGATAATTTGTTTACAGTGATCAAGTGTTTGTGCTGCTGCACATTAGTTCATTCTCTCCATCAAATTAAAGTTGCCAAAACAGGTGCACAGTGTATCATACATCAGATGTCGAAATTACCACAGTGCAACAGGAAATGAGATGTTTTTCCCCAAGAACACACTGCACTGCTGGGTCTGGGAATTGAAACCGCAACCTTGCAATCATTAGTACAATATCCTAACAAGTAGACCGCACACCTTCACTATATAACTGCTTAAGAGGAACCGTCAAGCCAAGTGCACACCCGTGCTGGTGCTACATAAAAAAAAATCAACCTTTGAACATCGGGCCTCATAGGGGCAAGGTAGCTGAGTACCTTTCGAGAGTTAGGCCTCACAGAGGTGGGGTAGCTGAGTTCCTTTCGAGCGTTGGGCCTCATGGAGGCAAAATGGTCAAGCTCCTGGGTTGCATGGAGGCAAAGTGGCTGAGTTCCTTTTGAGTGTTGGCGTTAGGAAGAGCATCCAGCCATAGAAAACCATGCCAAATCAGCCTGGATCCTGATACAGCTTTCTAGCATGCCAGCCCAGTCAAACTGTCCAACCGATGCCAAGATGGACAACAGATGATGATGATGATGGTGGTGATGATGATACATGGTGCCATGCAAAAAGTGCTGATGCCATGTAAAAAGCACCCAGTACACTCTGTAAAGTGGTTGGCATTAGGAAGGACATCCAGCTGTAGAAACACTATGGAACCTTGGCCTTTCCAGTTTCTGTCAAATTGTCCAACCCATGCCAGCATGGAAAACGGACATTAAATGATGATGATGATTATGAAGATAATGCATACATACACACACACATACATACATATATATATATATATATATATATAATTCTCAAGCACAGGATGATGCTAATAATATAGCCTCAACAGGATAAGCTATCCCTATTTTTGCAGAAAAAAGTATTGGCGGCCAGCTATGAGACTCGAACTCACACCTCCGTGATTACGCGTCGCGGTGCTCTAGACCGATTAAGCTAAACTGCCCCCACAACACACTCTTCCACAAATTTAAGATGTATAGAAATCTGGCTTTATGAGACGCTATTATACATTAAATTCAAATTACGATGAACGTAAACAAACGAAGTTTGCTTTTAGAAGTGTTGAGATGTCTTATGGGAGACCAGCAGTCGCCCATACATACAGGCCTCCCCTCTCCACACTATTGATGTTATCCAAGGGAAAGGCAAAGGCTGATACAGCCTGGCACCAGTGACTTCACAACTCATTTCTACAGCTGAGTGAACTGGAGCAACGTGAAATAAAGTGTCTTGCTCAAGAACACAACACACAGCCTTGTCCAGGAATCAAATTCACAACCTCATGATTGTGAGGCCAACGCTCTAACCACTGAGCCATGCATTTCCATAGAGAGAATTACAGCTCTAAATACTTAGATATAAAAGTTTACATCAATAAACAATGACTGCATACAGATTATCTTTGTGACAAAAAGATGTATACTCAGATTATAGTTAGTATTCAAACAGTTGAACAAAAGCATAAACTAGAGTAGAGATTTTCTGGTTTTTTCCCCCTGCAGACGATCGGACATAAACTTACCTTTTATGTTTCTGTCTACACAGCATTTTAATCAGTCTATCCACCAAACTTCATCTTCTCCTCCCACCTCTCACTCTCTACAACATATTCTTTTACTGGTGTCAGTCATTCAGATGTGGCCATTCTGGGACAACGTCTTAAAGGGGTCTTTTAATTAACTGTTTACACCTTTCAATGCAAGGCAACATAAATAACACATATGCACACACTTACATACATACATGATGATGGTGGAGGCGCAACGGCCCAGTGGTTAGGGTAGCGGACATGCGGTCGTAGGATCACGGTTTCGATTCCCAGACCGGGCATTGTGAATGTTTATTGAGCAAAAACACCTAAAGCTCCACGAGGCTCCTGCAGAGGGTGGTGGTGAACCCTGCCGTACTCTTCCACCACAACTTTCTCTCACTCTTTCTTCCTGTTTCTGTTGTACCTGTAATTCAAAGGGCCAGCCTTGTCCACACTCTGTGACATGCTGAATCTCCCCAAGAACTACATTCTGAAAGATGCCCGTCGTGTGTGTGTGTGTGTGTGTGTGTGTGTGTGTGTTTGTCCCTCCACCATCGCTTGACAACCGATATTGGTGTGTTTACGCCGCCGTAACTTAGCGGTTCGCCAAAAGGGACCAATAGACTAAGTACTAAGCTTACAAAGAATAAGTCCTGGGGTCGATTTGCTCGACTAAAGGCGGTGCTCCAGCATGGCCGCAGTCAAATGACTGAAACAAGTAAAAGAATAAAAGAATATATTATTATTATATACTATTATATGTGCATAACAGACAGGATGGTCACGGCTGGAATGTGTCTGATCACATGACTGCTCACAGCTGAGTCAGGGCTGAGCTGGAGGAGGTTAGACGACAACCGCAACAACAAGAATAAGTAATATCAGTAGTGTATAGAGTGAAACAATAAAAGTGTTTAGTGAAACTAAATACCACAAGAAGACATGCTATGGTGGAATAGAGGCGGGGGAAAAAGAGCGATGTATGGATTTTTGTCCTGATAGGAATCCATACATCAAGATAGGAATCTCTTTTTGTAACCTCTGCTGGAATAATTCATCATCACCATCGTCGTCATCGTCATCATCGATATTGTCGTCATCATTGTCGTTGTAGTAGTTGTTGTGGCCATTACTGCCATTATTGTTCCCATTACCACCACCAGCACCACCACCACCACCACCACCACTACCATTGCCACCACCAGCACCACCACCACCTGCGCCGCTATCACCTTAGCCATTATCATTATCATCGGTGTAGTTTCTAGCACTAGACTACCATAATCAGTTCCAGCACAACAGCCATCACAATCCTCATCAGCACCACCACTACCACTACGACGATGTGAGAATGAGGGTGTAGGTGGTTGTTCGACCAGCTAGAGATAGCAGCCAAATCATCTACAAATCACTCCTCACCGTCTTAAAACCTTTTTGATACTAACCTGCCTGAGACTTCCCCTGGTTCTATGATTCAAACATCTTGTTTTAAAATAATTTAACCCATTAGGATTTAAACTTGCCACATCCGGCTTAAATATTCTAACTGCTTTATGTCCAAACTAACCGGATCTGATCTCTCACACCTCTCCTGCAATGTCATTCTAAAAATATAGAATCACATCATTGAAATCTCAAAGCTACAAGATAATCTGAATGGTAAAGGATTAAATTAAAATCTCCCATCAAAATTTAATGTTTACTGATGTCCCAAACAACAGGTTTAACCCATTAAGTCCCAGAGTACTTAAATTTCTGAATATTACTTTTAAATTCTTACAAATGATTGAAAATAGGTTAAAATGAAAAAATTAATTATTAAAACACCTTTACCTCAAGTAGAAATGGAAATACTCGGTGTCCTATAAATAGGACATTGAGACAATGTGATATAGCTTATTTAATGTTCTCATTTAGTGTCCTAATTTATAGGACAGTGGGACTTAATGGGGTTAATAAGGACAAATTCATTTTACTTAGTTGTTTGTCATTTTGAAAATTTATTACAACAAAGACAGTGTATTTCAACAGAAATATGGTAAGAGAAGGGTTAAATAAAGAATTGACAAAGTAGACAATGATATAAAAAAGGAAAGAAATGCATCTAGTACACTCTGTAAAGTGATTGGCATTAGAAAAGACATCCAGCTGTAGAAACCAAACCAAAACAGACTATGGAACCTGTTGCAGCTCCTGGCCTTTCCAGCTCCTATCAAGCTGTCCAACCCATGCCAGCATGGCAAATAGACATGAAACAATGATGATGGTGGTGATATCATCAAAATCTCAAAGCTATGAAATAATGCATGATCGATTCAAAAACAATGTGAATAAAAAAAAGCAATAAGCATTACATCTGACAAAATAAACCAAACGTTAAACATTTATGTTATGGTAATTTATGAAAATGATATGAGCTTCAATGTTCTCGACAGCACTGAATAATTAATGGCTTTATTAATTAGAGTATATAAAACGAAACAAAAATCAATCATATCATTTAAAATTGACTTCGGCGGTGTTCTCTGTGATATGATCTAATCTCAAACAGGTATGAATGCATTAATCTATAATACCTGTAGATTAGTACACTTAAAGTATTTATAATTCGGCCTGGCAATATTTCCCTTTGATTACACTCAGTGTCAAGTTGATAGCAGTAATGTGAGACATCGTCTCTGACTGCTCTTTGTTCTCCCGACACATTGTACTATTACACTTCTGGTTACTGCTCTATTACAGTACCACATTGCTGCTCCGATATTGCATTGTCTCTGCACTGCTCCCCCCACCATACTCTCTGCATTGTAAATTATTATTATTCTGCTGCTGCTGGAATATTACAGTACTATAGGTTACCACTGCATTTCTGTTGCACAAGAAATGCACTATTACAAAACAATAAATTGAACAATTATATCATCATCATCATCATCGTCATTTAACATCCGCTTTCCATGCTAGCATGGGTTGGACAAAAAGCAATCTGCAAGCTTTGTGATTGAATTTGGTAGGCGGAAGTTACTGCCGTGTGTGTATATGTCTGTGTATGTGCTTGTGCCTCTCTCCCAAAGAGAGAGAGAGAGAGAACAATTATATATATAT
>NC_069003.1:31947595-31963103 GCF_001194135.2 Octopus bimaculoides
CAGTCCAGTATTATCCGCACGGATAATTTTAACACAATACTTATATCCAAACGTCCTTGAATTCAGGAGAAAACAAACAACACACACACACACACACACACACACACACACACACACACACACACACACACACACTCTTTCTTTCCTCTCTTTCTCACATTCTCTCCCTCCTTCCCTTTCTTTCTCCCTATTTCTCTCCCTCTCTTTTCCTCCCCTCCTCTCACTTCCTCTCTCCCTCCAACTCTCTCTCCCACCCTCTCCCTCCTTCTTCCTCTCCACTCTCTCCCCCTCTTATTTCCCCCCATCAAACTTCAACATATCTCATCCTTTATGCGCTCAACTTCCTCATTCACTAGATTTTTCTCATTAAATATAATTCCTGACTAAATACTTGTTCCATAACTAACATGGTGGTGGTGGGGGAGGAGGGCCTGGGGGAATGGTTAAAACAATGTGCCTAAAGTATATCTAACAATCATGAATATCCATTGACATAGTTCTTATCCGTTTGTCCATCTTCTCATTATTCCGGAACATTGTTACTCGGTATAGCAAAAAAAACACAGCAGCATATTCTGTGACAGTATTAGCTTAAGTTGGTCACGGAGATAACAACACCCAATATATTAAATTGATAAAACGCACTGAAAATAATCCTGCTTTATACCATGATTAAGAAAATAGCTATTCATGGAGTACAGATTATTGTGAGATAAAAAGCTAACAAAGCCAAAAGAAGCATTAAAAGATGAAGGGAAATGATAAGTAACAAGGGATGTTAGAAAACAATAAGCATGCAAGCACAGATGGATAGAATATCGCATGAAAATTCATCATTTTAGTTTTGAATATCAATGTTCTAAGGGAGTAAATGAGTTCTTAAGCAACATTATTCTTAGATGATATTCCTTCTGTTTATCTCATGCAACATTATTCCTGGAGGTGTGTTGTTGTTGTTGTTGTTGGCACTCCGTCGCTTACGACGTCCAGGGTTCCAGTTGATCCCGATCAACGGAAGAGCCCGCTCGTGAAATTAACGTGCAAGTGGATGAGCACTCCACAGACACGAGTACCCTTAACGTAGTTCTCAGGGATATTCAGCGTGACACAATGTGACAAGGCTGACCCTTTGAATTACAGGCACAACAGAAACAGGAAGAAAGAGCGAGAGAAAGTTGTGGTGAAAGAGTACAGCAGGGTTCGCCACCATCCCCTGCTGGAACCTCGTGGAGCTTTAGGTGTTTTCGCTCAATAAACACTCACAACGAATCGAAACCGCGATCCTATGACCGCGAGTCCGCTGCCCTAACCACTGGGCCATTGCGCCTTCACTGGAGGTGTGTAGCCTAGTGGTAAAAGTATTCAACACATGATCATAAGATTGCAGTTTCAATTCCTTGCCTAGGCGATGCATTATGTTCTGCAGCAAAATACTTCATTTCATGTTGCTTCAAGCTACTCAGCTGGCAAAAATGAATAATCCTGGATGAATCAGCATCCTATTCAGTGGGTAATTGTATATACGCCACGGAAACCGGGAAACCAGCCCTTATGATTCCATAAACCTCAAGAAGGATGCTCTAATATTATTCCTGATATCATTCCTGTTTATCTCATACAACGTTATTCTTAGTCGATATTCTTCCTGTTTATCTCATGGAAGGCATGTGGTCTAGTGGTTAGGGTGTTCAACTCATGATCATAAGATTACAGTTTCAATTCCTGGACTGGGCGATGCATTGTGCTCTTGAGCAAAACACTTCATTTCACATTGCTCCTGTGATAAACCAGCATCCCATCCAGGATGGTAAATATATACATATGCCACAGAAACTGGGAAGCCAGCCCTTACGAGTGGAGAAGGATGCTTTAACATTATTCCTAATTGGTGTTCTTCCTGTTTATCTCCAAGATGAGCTTTGAATGAACAGAATGAAAATATGGATTAGTCCAAAGGAATATGGATTCAACAAGGAGGAAAAGCATGAACTGATTCATCAAATTGACAACCTGTAACTTAGCAGTTTGGCAAAAGAGACCAATAAAATAAGTACTAGGCTTTAAAAAAAAAGTAAGTCCTGGCATCAATTTGTTTGACTAAAACCCTTCAAGGTGGTGCTCCAGCATGGCCACAGTCAAATTACTGAAACAAGTAAAAGAATAAAATAATATGCTACACCCAATAGAACTACAGAACTACAGAAAACCATAACTCTTTAAGAATACAGTTTTACTGCAACCTAATGCATTTTCGATATAATATAGAATTACATGAAATGTTAGTCAGCCAGAATTTTGTATTAACTGCAACGTAATATATCTTCAGCACAATACAGAACTATGTGAAACCAAAGCTAGACATAATTAATACATTCGTTGTTGTATTTGTAATGGAATACACTGTCCACGTGTTTCAATTAATTTGGAAAAATAATCAATAATTTAGTGAAATAAATTTTTCATTTGTAAACTGCTGCGTTGAGCACAACAAAAGGTTTTTAACATGAAATCACGATGAACGGTTATAATTTAAATATAAACACCTTCATATCAGAGGTTTTGAATCAGAGAATTGGAGTCAGTCTCAGGGAAGATGGTGTCAAAACAGTTAAACTACAATGTTTTATAACAAACTATTATTATCATCATCATCATCTTCATCATTACTTAATGTCCACTTTGCCAATCTTGTACAGGTTAAATGGAAATTACGCAGCTTGACATGTCTTCACTATAATAATGTCAAGTAACGTGAAATAATTATAACTAGCCAATGGTTATGAGGGGTTGCTGAAAAGTTCCTGGCTTTGGGTAAAAGAAAATACAAGAGGATCAGTTAACTATGATTTTATTCAATGTATAGGAGTGGCTGTGTGGTAAGTAGCTTGCTTACTAACCACATGGTTCTGGGTTCAGTCCCATTGTGTGGCACCTTGGGCAAGTGTCTTCTACTATAGCCTCGGGCTGACCAAAGCCTTGTGAGTGGATTTGGTAGACGGAAACTGAAAGAAGCCTGTCGTATATATGTATATATATATATAGATATATATATATATATATATATATATATATATATATATATATATATGTGTATGTGTGTGTGTTTGTGTGTCTGTGTGTCTGTGTTTGTGCCCCCAACATCACTTGACAACCAATGTTGGTGTGTTTATGTCCCCGTAACTTAGCGGTTCGGCAAAAGAGACTGATAGAATAAGTACTAGGCTTCCAAAGAATAAGTCCTGGGGTCGATTTGCTCGACTAAAGGCGGTGCTCCAGCATGGCCACAGTCAAATGACTGAAACAAGTAAAAGAGTAAAAGAGTAAAAGAGAGTATTCACCTCTCAGATTCACACACTTATAGCAGCGGTCCTTCAGTTTTTCTAAGCCCTGTAAAAAAAACTCTGAAGATTGAACCCCCAATCAGACCTTTAGTGATACCCTTAAAGCCAGGAATTTTTCAGCACCCCATCATACAATAAAGTAGATTATTTCAATGACTTATCTCTGCCTTAGCTATAATGTCTATTTTCCCATGCTTGCACAAGTTAAATGGAGTTTGTTGAGGCAGATTTTCTACAGCTGGATGCCTTTCCTGTTGCTAAACCTTCACTCGCTTCCAATTAAGGTAAAATTTTCCCATGGCCTAACATGTTTTACACAGAAGACTAGAAACGAACAGCATCCCTTGTATGACAGTAATGCTTAACTGGCTCACAGCTATAATTGGAAACACTTGCCCAAGATGCCATGCAGTGGGACTGAACCCAAAACACATACGGTTTGGGGAGCAAACTTCTTATCACAGAGCCATGTCTGCGAAATCACACAGCTTGACATATCTTTGGTATAGTAACAAAGTAAATTGCAATAATTATAACTAGCCAATAGTTACAATAAAATAGATTATTCCAATGACTTATCTCTGCCTTAGCTGTAATATAATACAGAGTATGAAGATAAAAACTAAACATTATATACATCAAATTAGACATATTTCCTGTAATCTACTCCATCTTGAATATATTATTGATGATTTTTCACATAGAATTTCACTTCTATTTCCTACAATTGGAAAACAAAATTATTACGTATATTCTAAACAATGAGAGGTTTTATTCAAGCCAGCAACACTGAATCTAATGTATATTCTGGGCAGGGAAATGACTCATAATATTCTATTGATTTTTGCCCCTTTTCTAGGGTTTTAGCCTTGTTTTTTTCCTAATTTTTATTTTTATTTTTGCATGTGTAAGGAAATATAGTAGCTTTATGTTTGTGTGAATGTGTGTGCATCTGTGTGGCAGGGGGCATATATGTGGCAGGGGGCATATATGTGGCAGGGGGCATATATGTGTCTGTCTTTAGCTGAATAACCTAACCAAATCCTTTTTAACACAAGTGGATGTTATGTTAAATAGTTCATGTTAAAGATATAAAAAAACCCCTTAGTCTTGAATAAAAATCTGCTTATCCAGATATATTACTGTTTTCGGCAAAACAGTATCTCATCACTTCTACGTTATTTTAAAAAAAGAACTACAATACTGCATCTCATGTTGACTTTACAATTACATATCAATTTAGATTCATACCCTTTTTCTCTTGTTTTTCTTTTTTCCTTTTTTTTTTTTTTTTTTTTGCAAAAGCAACATAGGGTAGGGGATGCCAGAATTATTAACCCTTTAGCCTTCCGATTACTCAGTCAAATGTAATCCTTATTTATTCACATTGTTTTGAATTAATCATGCTTTATCTTGCAGCTTCAAGATTTCAAAATGATTGCTTGTTTAGTTTCAGAATGACACCGTAGGGTAAGTGTGAAAGGCTGGATCTGACCAGTTTGAACATAAAACGAGTGGAATATTTGGGCCGGATGTGGCCAGTTTAAATGCTAAAGGTTAAAGTATCAAATTCCTTGCACTGCTTGTTCCACCTCTTTACTTCCTCCCTGCAGGGCAAATCCCACTGGCTTTAACATTTGTTTTCCATCCTTTTAAGCTTTATGAAATAAAGTGCCACTCAAGTACTGGGACCCAATTTCTCTCTCTCTCTCTCTCTCAGAATTGGATGCACAATGCTGTAAGAAGAATGCGCAAATGATGGACCAATTAAAATATCATTTCCTTTTAAACAATCACATCTGCTCTACTATAAAGGAAGAATATGGTCATCACAGTCATGTGGTGGAATATGGTACAGGATGGCAGCGAGCTGACAGAATCGTTAACATTCCGGGCGAAATGCTTAGCGGTATTTCGTCTGCCGCTATATTCTGAGTTCAAATTCCGCCGAGGTCGACTTTGCCTTTCATCCTTTTGGGATCGATTAAATAAATACCAGTTACACACTAGGGTTGATATAATCAACTTAATCCGTTTGTCTGTCCTTGTTTGTCCCCTCTGTGTGTAGCCCCTTGTGGGCAGTAAAGAAATAAGAATATGGTACAGGATGGTTCCAAGTAGTAGGGTTGATATAATCTGCAATAAACCCTATGAAGCAGTCCCCTAGCAAGGCTAAAGTCCAAGGTTTGAAACTAGGAAAAGAATCATAGAATATTATTTAAATCTTTCAATGTCGTTTCACAGAATGGAAAACAGACGTTAAATGATGATGATGATAATGATGGCGCAGGTTTGGCTGTGTGGTTAAAAAGTTTGCTTCCCAACCACATGGCTATGGGTTCAATCACATCGTGTGACACTTTGGGCAAGTGTCGTCTACCATAACTTCATGTCTGGCCATGTGGAAGTATTACCTTGCTTGGAAACAGGTGAGGGTTGATGACAGAAAGGGCCTCTGGCCATAGAAATACCAGTCTCAAAAAACTTCATCTGACCCATGTGAGTATGGAAAAGCGGATGTTAAACGATTATGACAACAACGACAATGATGATGAAGACGTATGCATAAGTAAATGTAAACGCTCTAGTGTTTTTATATATAACATTCTCATGAACAGAGACAAGGTGTTTACATATCTTTATACATAATGTTGGCTAAAACTCTATAGCTAGATTCTATAAAAATAGAGTAGAATATTAAAATAAAAACACTTAATGCTGCAATAATTTATAGCTATAAAAATACTGAGTGGCCAAGACTGGAATATCATTCATCATAGATCTGCTAGATTAAGAGTGACTTCAGAGAAACAAAAACGACATATTTTTTTTTTATGCATTTCCGTATTTTCCAGCATACAAGTTGATGCAATATATACAGTGTAAACAGATAGTGTAAACATTCAAGCATCACAATCTTTCTACATCCTGCTGCATTTCACATGGGAAATTTTTGGTTGGCCTACCTTTCTTGGCAGTTAATTTTGGTCTGATAGAAATTTCACTTATATACTGGAAAATATGGCCGATAAGCGAAACTTGTATGCAGTCAGCTGAACCTGCTAGAAATAATGACTAAATACCTTTTGGAGGACACCCTGATGTCTTGAAAATTAAGCGACAGAGATTTGGCTTTTATTTCTAGCAGATTAAGTGACCATGTGATATATTTATATATCACATATATATATATAGGTCAGTCCTCATCCAGCAAACCTATGATCAAATGCACCTGTCTGTTACCATCCAGTTTGTTTACAGACATAGTATTACTAGGGTTACATCATCTAGTATGTCTGTTTTTATAAAAAAAAAATTTTTTTAAACAGTTGGTGTTTTGGCTGTTATTTCTAGCAAGTGGAGCATCTGCATAGAGACTCCCATGTTGGCTAAAGTGAAATATTGCTTAACGCCAGGTCAGTACTAATTCAGATGACCTATGAATAAAGACTTTCCAACCATGAACATTTCATCTGTGACTTATTTATGGCTGCATTATTCAATGTATCCTTAAATTTTCAAGACATCAAGGTGTCATCTAAAGGATATTTGGTTGCTACTTCTAGCAGGTCCAGATGACTGCATACAAGTTTTGCTTATCTCTATATCACCAAGTCCATTTGAAATCTTTGAGGAAACCATTTACCATAAACATCACCATCATCACAATAGTTACTTGTCAGAGGCCATATCACTGGTTACCAGCAGAGAGAGGTGTATGGATGTTATCTGTAGCTAAGAAGTGGATAGCTACATATTTGTGTGTGGTGAGAGGTGAGAATTAAGAATGTCTTGTGTACATGCTTGGATAAGCGCATTGTAAATAAGGAGATAATTTTCCACTCAAGGCCGAGCAGCTGACCAAGAATTCTGTGTTCATGTGTCTTGTTAGAAACCTCTATCAATCTCTTTTGCACTGATTGTCTCATGCTTCTAATATTTATGAACATAATTTGGCAGGAAAATCATGGAGAATTTCCATTTACCATACATCTGCAACTGAAATACTATTGGTCAAAATTCAGGGCCAGTTGCCTGATATGCTGTGGCTTATTTCTCATCACTGAACTAATGCGGCTTCAAATCTAAGCTCTGCTACACCCTCTTAACAATTTCTAGGACATGTGTCAGTGAGGGAACTCACTTACAATTTCTCAATCTGACAGAAACAACAACCTAATCACCCTCAAAAGTTACATCCTATTTTCTGAGATAAGGAAATATATTGGCACAATGCAGTTTCTGATATTCAGAAAGACAAGATAGACACAGCCAGAACACCTTTAATTATAGGTCTTTCATTAAAGGATTCAATACATGTGTAGAGTCAGTTATTTATTTGACTTCATTGATAGTGATTTTTGAAGTTTTACCAGTTAATGGGTTGTTCAAACTGGATGGTGAAAGTTTCATCTTACTGTTTGAACAAGCCATCATCACAAAACTTCAAAGTCACTTTCAAGAAAATTATATGTGTGTATATGCACATGTGCATACATATGCTTACAGGAGTTTTTTTTAAAGTTTTTTTTTTAATTTTTTTTTTTTTTTAGAAAAAGTGTTAACTTAGCCTTCTGATAAATAAAAAGCAATCAAATAAGGACGAGATTGAAATAAGTATTGATGTCAATATAATTGACTGAAAACCTCGAAGGCAGTGCTCCAGCATGATCGCAGTGCAATGACCGAAACCAGTAAAATAGTGACAGAGCATTTGTCGTCGGTGATATTTTCACCTGTTATTCACAGGACGGTTCACTCAAGGTAACATGTAAACCACTGAAATTAACTCAACTGGTCAACATAACACAGTACGAAAATAAAAGTAGGGCAACAATAGTACAACAGTATTAAAAATGAATATTACGTAGATTGGTGAGTAACAGAAGAAAAGGTAGAGTACTACTGTTACACTTAAATGACTTGCTAGAATTTATGTCTGTTTGTTCACATTCAAATCTGGTTGGAGTGAGGAGGAGGTGGCGGGGTGCCTTTGCCTAGTTTAATGTTACTGAAATATTTATCAATCACGTACTGAAGTTGTTTTGATCGACTTTTCTCTCCTTCCTTTACAAATCTGTGGCTTCATGCCAAAGTTAAAACCATCGGACTAGCAGAACGAGAACAGTTAGAACCATTGAACAAGTAGAACGAGAACAGAACCAGTAGAACAGCAGACAAAGGGCTTTGCTTTTTGTTTTATATTGTTCCTTTATGTTCTGAGTTCAATACTTTACCCTTCCTGGTTCTAGGGTTGATAATATAAGTGCCTCTCACATTCTGGGGTTGATACAATTGACTTCTCTCCTTCCTTATAAATTTGAGACTTTGTGTTGAAGTTATTTATCTACAGGGTGTCCACAAAGTCTGGGTATATAGAGTAAATAAAATCCTAACATAAACAATTTAATATAAGAAATAATAATTTCTTAAAGTATGTGTTAATCCCCAAGTACCCAGATTTTGTGGACACCCTGTACAATAGTATTCTGCTTGTCAGCCATTTATTCAAGTGGAATGAAATTAAAAACATAAGTGGAAATTTTTAAATAGCAAAGCAAGTTCAACTATTACACTTTAAACACTTTTAACTAAGAAAGTAGTCATCATCATCATTTGACGTCCGTTTTCCGTGCTGGCATGGGTTGGATGGCTTCACAGGAGCTGGCAAGCCAGAGGACTGCATTAAGCTGTAGTGTCTACTTTGACACTACTTTGTGATGGCGCATGGCTCAGTGGTTAGAGCGTTGAACTTACAATCATGGGGTTGTGAGTTCGAATTACAGGCTGTACTGAACCGGCAGGTAAATGAATCCTGGTAAAGTATTTATTCCTAAAATATTGCTTTAAAACATTAATTAATTGTAACAAATAAGTATTATATAATATCGTGGATTTTGTAATTGGTGAGGTGGGGTACAGTTTTGTGGCTTGCCCCAGGCATGGTTTACCCTAGCTACATCACTGGTCACCAAATAACTTACAAGGCAAGACCCCCTCAACTAAGGTGGGGAACAGTATTGAAGAAAATGGCTTTGTGTCAGGAGATGAGAAGTTAGAGTATGAATAGAGGGGCAGAAATAAACGTCTAGCAGTAAAGGAGAAACATGGCTACCTTAATAGGACAGAGAAAGAGAGAGAGAGAGAGAGAAAAGGGTGAGGGGTGAGAAAGGGGAGATAGAGACAAGAGAGAGAGGTTAGACAGAAAAAAAAATTGTACTGACAATTAAGGGTATCACGAAAAGGCCTTGTCAGAGGTCCAGCCGTCCGATTTCTTTTGCAGAGCTTAGAAAAGCTAAAGGACTGCTGTAATAAGTGTGTGATTCTGAGAGGGGAATATGTTGAATAAAATCACAATTAACTGATCCTCCTTTTTTACTCAAAGCCAGGAACTTTTTAGCACCCACTTGTATGTGTGTGTGTGTGTGTGTGCATAAATATATGAGGTGGGGCACGAGTGTGTATTTATATCATTGTTTTGACATTTTGCAATCGATATAAATGTCATACAAGTGATGTTCTGCATTTTCAGTCTTCCAAGGGAACACAATAGGCCATGGAGGAATATTACCTTACTTAGAAACAGGTGAGGTGTGGTAATGGGAAAGGCGGTGAAATTTTATTTATTCAAAATCATAACAAAATTTCACACACACACACAGAGAAGGTCTCACCTATATAAATATGTTTTAATATAAACCTATTTTAAAACTCGTGCGCGATTTTTTTTTCTTTTTTGTCCTCTCTTTCTGTAGTACAAGTACTTTCAGATCTGAATGCACTTTTTGACACGCTAGAGAAAGCAACACCTGCTTGGTCGTATCCTGTATAGTAAAATGTGAGTAAGAAGAAAAACGTTGAAAACTGAAAATACTATGATCGCCCACAGCGTAAAACATGTTGTTTATGTCTTTGCTCCAAACATAATCTGTACTTGTCGAGCATTTCCTGGCTCTGTTTAGGTTAAGTAAAATGCTCAGGACCAGAGACAGAATATTTATAATGAAATGTATCTATATCGTTAGATGAGGTATGAGGATTTGGCAATTTCTTGCTGAACAACTACACAGATTATTTATTTATAGTGATCAAATGTTTGTGTACACATAAGTCCACTCCCTCCATCAAATTGACCTGTACAAGTGCACCATGTGTCACCTGTCAGATGACAAAATGATCATAGAGCAATGTGAAATGAAGTGTCTTGCTCAAGAACACAATGCAATGCCTGGTCTGGGAATCAAACCCACGATCTTGCAATCATTAGTGCAACACCCTAACCACTAAGCCATGCACCTTCACACACACACACACACACACATATATGAGGGGAAGTCAAAAATTATCAGCACTTTCACATTAATATGTCTTTATTATTGACACACTGCCTTCTGCGCACGCGTGCTTATTATTGGTATCATTGTGGTCACGCGATTGGAGTTTGAGCCTGACCGTGCCATTTCCCTTTCTGGCTTTACAGTGTAAGCATGGCCACTCCACGAGCAATCTGCACCAAAGAAGAACAAAGATCAGCAATCTGATTTCTCTGGAAAAGGAGTGTGCGATCAAGCGTGTAAGATACAGTACTTTGCTGGTCAACAAACTGAAACCAGCAATTCACACCAAACACCGAAGCCAATTGTCAAAGAAAGTTTTGTTGTTGTATGACAATACAGGCCCACACACAGCTGTCCAGACCGCTGAAGCCATTAACCAATTGGGTTTTGAGGTGCTGGAACACCCTGCCTACAGCTCAAATCTTACTATATATATCAGTAAAACATATTATTATTTTTATTTGAAGTCCTTTGTCTGAAATCTTTCACCCAGCCTAATGGACTAAACAGGACAGAAGACACGTGGGATGGAGAGTCGCTGAAGAGGTCACAGAATGTGTGACAAAAGATTTCCAGACAAAGGGCACTAAAATAAGAATAACAATAATAAAGCTGAAGTGAAGAACAAATATATAGTGCTTGTGGTTATTTGGGAAAAAAATAATAATAAATACTATGAAAAAATAACTGAAAATCTTTCCCCAACCTACCCAATTCAGTATGTTTACTTCCTGACATGTTTACATTCATGGAATACCAGCTCTTGTTCTTCAAGTGCTTTTTATAAACCATTGTGATATTAGTGGCAATACTTTACTCAGTGTTACATCTAACATGATCTTTTATCTATTATCATTTACTTTTTTTAATTCCTTTGACTGTGGCCAAGCTGGGGCACCATCAGAACTTAATTTTTTTTTTTGTCTTTGTTTTTAAAGCTGGTACTTATTCTATTGGTCTCTTCTGTCGAACTACTACATTACAGAGATGTAAACAAACCAATATTGGTTGTCAAATTGCAGTAGGGGACAAATATAACATAATAAACACACAAAAAGACACACCCACACACCCACACCCACATTCTTTTATTCTATTATTTGTTTCAGTCATTTGACTGCAGCCATGCTGGAGCACCGCCTTTTAGTTGAATAAATCAATCCCAGGACTTATTCTTTGTAAACCTGATACTTATACTATCGGTCTCTTTTGCCATAACCGCTAAGTTATGGGAACATAAACACACCAATATTGGTTGTCAAGCGATGGTGGGGGGACAAACACAGACACAAAGACACACATAAACATACATATATATATATATATATATATATATATATATATACGATGGGCTTCTTTCTGTTTCCATCTTTCAATGGTACCTTACATTCAAAGTATTTTACGATTATGCACCAGTTTGGCTGTATTAAATTACAGACAAGTATGAACGCGAGCAGGCAATCATAAAGGTACCTGAAAAAATGTGCATCTCAGGAACCCGTGTTCCTATTTATGTGAAACTTGTCTTATTCCGTTTGTATTGCTATTTCAGGGGCACCTTAGCTTCAGAGTATTTTCTCATTATGCGCCAGTTTGGCTGTACTAAATTACAGATAAGCAAGCATGCACACAAAACTATCCAGGTGTTCACAATAAAGGGCAATAACTCCAGGTTTCACTGCTTAAACATGTGGAAACAAACCCCGCAAAAAACCACGTATCTCAGGAATCCATGGTCTGATTTACATGAAACTTTTTTTATTCTGTTTGTATTCACATTTCAGGACTACCTTACTTTCAGAGTATTATCCCATTGTGCACCATTTTGGCTGCATTAAATTACAGACAAGCGTGCAAGCAAGCAATCACAGACTTTTAGTTTTGTATAGATAAAGAAAAATTAAACAGAGAAATGTGTCGTTGAAGAGCGAAACAGGAAGTAAGTAGGATAAAGGTTGTTCATGCAATTATACCTCTATCAGTATAAATGTCTTCTGAATGAATTAAATAATTAATATTATAGCTCATAACTATAGGATAATTGATACAGAAATGCTGGAGGAATGCTGTATTAGAAACCTAAAATTGTATGTATATAAAGTCCATGTAAAAGATCAAAGTCAGATGTTAATCATTAGGGGAGGCAGGGATCAGGTATTTGTCCTCAACATCTTTATGCTGAGGTACAGTGAATATCATATCTGTTGAGCAACAGTTTCATGTCACACTATTTTGGGAAGTGGTATACTCTCATATAGTGGAGGCGCAATGGCCCAGTGGTTAGGGCAGAGGACTCGCGGTCATAGGATCGCGGTTTCGATTCTCAGACCGGGCGTTGTGAGTGTTTATTGAGCGAAAATACCTAAAGCTCCACGAGGCTCCGGCAGGGGATGGTGGCGAACCCTGCTGTACTCTTCCACCACAACTTTCTCTCACTCTTACTTCCTGTTTCTGTTGTGCCTGTAATTCAAAGGGTCAGCCTTGTCACACTGTGTCACGCTGAATATCCCCCGAGAACTACATTAAGGGTACACGTGTCTGTGGAGTACTCAGCCACTTGCACGTTAATTTCACGAGCAGGCTGTTCCGTTGATCGGATCAACTGGAACCCCCAACGTTGTAAGCGACGGAGTGCCAACAACAACATACTCTCGTATAAATGAAAATCTGAAATGCTTAGATGTGTGTTGGTTAAGGTTAGGTCCAATGTTACAATCAGAACAAATCAGAAGCTTTATAAATTTTTATCAAGCAATACTTGACAAAGATCAAACATAATCAATTATGATCAACGGCAATCCCATCTTTTCATATATCTCGGACTGCACAATCAAATGTCATTTTTTTTGTCTTTAACAATGAAATGTTGTGATTCAGACATTGCAAGTTCATGCGGCTGTTCAGGTGGCCGAGAAATAAGCTCAAAGTTCAATCCCCACATTTCAAAAAACAACAGGAAGGCACCCAAGAGTGGTATACTATCATATAGTGTTAGGAAATAACAGGCCAAAACACTTGTTTGAAAGGAGTTCTTCCTCTGAAGATCTCTTCAGCTATCCACTTATGTCGTACTGAGTTTCCACTAACAGAGCTGAACATCCACGTACAGGCTCTCTCATTGGCTCACCCAACTACACTGATGTCACCAAATATGATTTGATTAATTGTGTCCCAAATATTAATGCCTGTATACAGATTAACCAACTTCAAAAAGAGGATCTGTTTCCTCAACACAGGATGCAGTATGTTGCATAGTATTGCATAGCATCTCTGGATTTCTGGAAATTCCAGACAAGCGGTTCTGTTCCGGATTTAGGACATACACTTTTACACTTTTACACTTTTACTTTTGCTTGTTTCAGTCATTTGACTGTGGCCATGCTGGAGCACCGCCTTTAGTCGAGCACATCGACCCCAGGACTCATTCTTTGAAAGCCTAGTACTTATTCTAGCGGGTCTCTTTTGCCGAACCGCTAAGTTACGGGGACGTAACCACACCAGCATCGACCGTCAAGCGTTGTTGGGGGGGACAAACACAGACACACAAACACACATACATATATATATATACATATACATATATACGACGGGCTTCTTTCAGTTTCCGTCTACCAAATCCACTCACAAGGCTTTGGTCGGCCCGAGGCTATGGTAGAAGGCACTTGCCCAAGGTGCCACGCAGTGGGACTGAACCCGGAAGCATGTGGTTGGTAAGCAAGCTACTTACCATACAGCCACTCCTACGCCTATATCCAGTATGTCTTTAAATTTTTAAACTTTAAGGTATTAAGTTGTCGTTTGTGATATTATTTTTAATCTTAGGATATCAAGTTGCACTTTGTTTAGTTGCACTTTGTTTAGTTGCTATTCGTGATGGATCAAACAACTACACAAAGACACCCTTTGTCCTACTCACTCAGAACAACACCGTATTTTAGTCTTGAGTCACCTCTGATGCAGCTGACCAATGACTATATTCGTAATCGAAACCTGCTTCATCCCAACAACACACACGTGCACACACTTACGGCAACCAGTATCTACTTCCTTGACTCAAGGGTGTTATTCGAGGTTAAAACTAAATCTCACATGCGCCACCAAGAATCGAACTCACGACGTCATGATTGTGAGTCGAGTACCAAAACCCACTAAGCCACGCACATTCGCTGTGCATTTGTATACAGGGTGGTGCAAAAGTAGGTATACAGTTAAGAAAAAAAAACGTACAATACTCGTTTATCTTGTTCAAAAAAATTAAAAGTTACGATAAAAGTATTATTATAGTTAAATAGCTAATTTCTTCTCATTATTATAATTATGACAAATATATTATTATGAATAACAATGAAAATATCAAAAATGAGGCTAATTTAATGTGCTAATAACTTTAATGAATTAAGTATTAACATTGATGTAATACTTACTGTATATCTATTTTTGCACACACACACACACACACACATACATATATGCAAAAGTGTGAATCTCAGATTTTAATTATTATTAAAACTAGTTACAGTTTCTCACACTCCATGACTCCGAAGTTTTTCTTGCGTCTCTTTATTTATGGAGGTAAACGTATACTGGAATCTCAAACAAAAAGTACTCAATACTGAAGTAGAGACTAATTAATTATAGAGCACGGAGTATTCCGTAATAGAACTCTGAATTTCACAAAACCAGAAAGAGAGAAAGAGAGAGAGATAAAGAGACAGACAGATAGACTGACAGAGGGATAGACAAATAGACAGACAGACAGACAGACAGATAGATAGATAGATAGATAGATAGACAGACAAATAGCCATAAATGGACAGAGATTGACATAAA
>NC_069003.1:31963391-31964149 GCF_001194135.2 Octopus bimaculoides
AGAGGGATAGACAAATAGACAGACAGATAGACTGATAGAGGGATAGACAAATAGATAGACAGACAGACAGATAGAGGGATAGACAAATAGACAGATAGACAGACAGAGGGATAGACAAATAGATAGATAGACAGACAGATAGATAGACTGACAGAGGGATAGACAAATAGACAGACAGATAGACTGATAGAGGGATAGACAAATAGATAGATAGACAGACAGATAGACTGACAGAGGGATAGACAAATAGACAGACAGACAGACAGACAGATAGATAGATAGATAGATAGATAGACAGACAAATAGCCATAAATGGACAGAGATTGACATAAACAGACAAGTAGACAGATAGACAGATACTCAAAAGTTGTTTAATAAAAAAAAACTACATTTTAAGAGATATTGAATTCTGTGTTTTGGATGAGACACGAAAATTTCTATCGTGACTACGATCATCCGACCACATTACATGTAACTTTATAACACAGCAAACAGTTGTCAATTTAGGAAAGGACACACACACACACGCACACATAAAATAAGCAGGCTTAACCCATCCTACAAGTATGTTTGTGCGCGCGCGCGCGTGTATATATATATATATATATATATATATATATATATATATACACACATTATTTTTGTTTTTAATCTACATAAAGTTACAAGATATTCAAAGGCGGAGAGTTTTCGTGAATGATTATATATATATAGGTTAGGTGATACAAACAAGAAAAATAGAACTCAATACATGAATA
>NC_069003.1:31964614-31965843 GCF_001194135.2 Octopus bimaculoides
TATAAATAGATAGATAGATAGATAGATAGATAGATAGATCGAGTCAATGACTGGGGGGTTTCGCAGTAGCTCGACCTAGTTAGAAATAGCAGCCAAATCTTCCACAATCACACTCCCAACACTGCCGTAAATAAGTAAAGGAAACATCAGCTAACGTAGCCCCGAGATACTTCTAAAAAGACGGAGTGGTAACGACTACGCTGCCCTGATCATGCGACTACTCGATCAGAAACTGGCTGGAGGTTAAACAAGAAGAGTTATTAAAAGAAATAGGGGGGAAACAGGAACAAAACACTGAGCCGGGGAAATTATGAATATAAATCCTCTTCAGTTATTTGCCGTCTCTGGGTAATTAAAAATAACATCGGTCTTACATCACCATACAGCTGTTGGGACGTATGGGTAGGTCTGTACGTTATAGATTTCATGTTTAGGTTTTTCGTGGAAATACGTAAACAATACCCATGAAAGAGTTAGAGCGGGTGTGTGTGTTTGGTCATAAATAGAAAAGAACTTGAGGCATAAAGCATTGTCTGCGTGTGAGAGAGAGAAAAATAGATAGATAGATAGATAGATAGACAGATAGATAACCATATATACATGCATATACATACACACACATACATCCACATACATAATATGCATATATACATACATATATACGTATATATACATATATATAGATATGCATATATACATATATATATACATATGCATATATACATATATATACATATGCATATACACATATATATACATATGCATATATATATATATATATATATATATATATATATATATATATATATATATATATATATATATATATATATATATATATATATATGCATATGTATACATATTTATACTTACAGATAAACATGTATATATATATATAAACGTACATATACACACAAGGATACTGAGATAGACAGACAGACAGATAGATAGATAGATAGATAGATAGATAGATAGATAGATAGATAGATAGATAGATAGATTCTATCTACTTAGAATTTTCTTAGCAGTAAAGTAATAATTGAACAAAACACAAATACTGTTCACTACGCAAATATATTTACTTTATACGAATGATTGACAATTTAATACTAATTCCTTTATTTCTCCTGTTGAGCAAAAACATTGATTATGCGCTATATAGTTCTGCATAGGAAGCAACTAACAGTGTATGTGTGTATACATACATACATACATATATATATATACAT
>NC_069003.1:31966933-31970322 GCF_001194135.2 Octopus bimaculoides
ATTTTGCTTTTAGTGTAGTGTGTTGTCTGTCTTTTAAACTGTCTTATGTTGAATGTTTCGAATTATATTCTAAGATTTTACAGAAATCTTTATATAATTCTTTCTACTATATATACACAGGACCTGGAATTTGGTGGATGGTTACGTGGTGGACACATGAGGCGTCTGCATTGCATGTAAACATGTTAAGGATAGGATCTCAATTATCGCCGGGTGTCTGATGCATTCAGGAAAAGATGCTCGGGTGGATGTTTACATGTGTAAAACCTGTAATAAGAACACACACACACACACACACACACACACACACGTGAAAATGTGTTTATACATACATATCTCTATCTATGTTGTGTGTATATGTGTGTGCTCGTGTTAAATATATGTATGATACACTTGAAAATGGAAAACATGTGATTGAAGTTGTCTCCGTCCGCCCTTATCTTCAACACAATAGTTCTTAATGGGGGTGTTTTAGAATATTTTCATTATAAGGTGATAAATAAACAAGGAATTTCGGAAACCCTGTCGATCATATACATAGATTCCTATCAATAAAATTATGAAAAATGCATATTATATTACATTATATTAGATCATTATTTTAGACTATAATGTAGTATATTTCGCAATGCTTACCTGATTTCGAACAGGCCCGGTTTATCCAAATTGCTGGCCTCAAAGTTGAAAGAAGCATTGTAGATATCAATTTCTCCTAAAGGTAGCATGTCGTGTTGACTCCGGTAATGATAAAGTTTACATGTTTTTTCGGAGAACACGAAATATCTTTGTTTGTTTATCTTAGGCAAAAGCTTGGTGTTGGGCCTCACTGACAACCACCCATACAGTCGGTCTCCTTCACAAGCCGTGTCATCATAGGCCCCCGATGTAGACGTATCTCCTCCATTCAGTGTATTGGACACCCCAATATCCAGATGCTTCACCTCTGCAACACAAGTCACTTCAACTGGTTTCGACTGTCCAGCGATGTTCACTTCCATAATCGACACTAACGAGTTTTCCCTCGATCTATGTATTATCTTGTATCCACTAATCGCACCGACGAGATCAGCCCTTGAAATGGCTTATCGCTAGTTTCGCTTCATACATAGCTCATAATTACCATTACCCTCTGTTCCTCCCTCAAACAAGATCTGTCTCAATGGATAAATACTTTACTGTTTCAGAAAATCCGGCTTCCGCCTCACTGGATGGCAGAAACTGAATACTGCTCATACATCCTTGGCACATGAAACAAACAAAAAATAACGAAGATAATCCTTCTCTCTCTCTTTCACCCCCTCTCTCTCTCTCTCTCTGCATCACTCTTCCACTTTCTCTTTGCACCACTTTCTCTCTCTCCCTTATTCTATCTCTATCCTTACTCTCCTCCCCTTCTTTCGCTTTAATTTCTTCCTCCTCCCTGTTTTCTTTTGTCTCTCTCTCTCTCTCTCTCTCTCTCTCTCTCTCTCTTCACTTTATTTCTTTATATCTTCCTCTCCCGATTCTTTTTCTTTCACTCTCCCACTCCCTATTCTCTCACTCCGTTTGTGTGTGTGTGTGTGTGTGTACATTTTATTTTACTATCTTCTACTCCGTGTTTTCATCTGTCTCTCTTCACTTAGTCTCTCTCTCTTTCTCTCTCTCTCTCTCCAATCTGTTGATAATTACGATTTCAGTTCGTCTTTTCTTATCACTCCAAATATTGACAATTTTTGGATCTATTCAATTAGACGGCCAGATTTTTTAATTAATTTTTTTTAACTAAACACTTTGAAACTTTAGATACTGGTAGAATGTGTCACATAGAACAGGGTTTATTCCAAATTTTTTTGACAAAATTTTGTATTTTAGAAGTTATTTCATGTTAAAGTTGTCGTATTTTGGTAATTTTAACCAATCAATGACGTTTTATTCAGCCGAAGAAAATTACTACTGCTGTTTGCGAACAACTTCCGGGTCCCACATAATTGAACCAATAAAAGAGCCTCTATCTGGTCGCTCGATGGGCTAAAAATAGCAGCCAAAGTATCCCTCTGCCTAAATCACACGCCCATTGTATGTAATGTTCTAGATTATCCCAAAAAAGACGGTTTGCTGTATCAGGGTTGATTTGAGGCTAAATGACAACAAAATTATGGTAAATTTCTATATTAATACCCACACGATTTTCACTAAAAAAAAAATTAAAAACTTGGATTTTTTGCATGGAATCAAACACCATACAGTTCTTTCTGAGTCACATTAGTAGCAACATGGACTTTTCTCCCTCTTCTTGCTCTATTAGATAATTTGAGTAAAATTATATTAATGTATCCAACTGATTAAAAAATTCTATGTATTTATTTATGCAGCTGAGGATAGCTCTGCATTTAAATTGATGTAATGATTGTATTGTTCAATTAAATGGAGCCGCTTGAAACGGTCATACTGCATCACCTATTGATATCCTGTTGCTTATTTTGGTTATATATACATTTGTGTGTGTGTGTGTGTGTATTATATACATGATGTACGAGATGATAAAGAATCAAGATGCCTGGCACCTTGCTGTACTCAAGAAAACCCGTACTCCACAGCAGAAATGTCAAGACTGGCTCCTCTGGTGGTGTAAGCAGCCATACAGTGCCACATAAAAGTGGCTGTGCAGAGCCATGGACGAGCACCCAGCACACTCTGCAAAGTGGTTGGCATTAGGAAAGGACGCCAAATCAGACTGAAGTCTGGTGCAGTTTGCCAGCTCTGGTTAAACCATCCAACCCATGCCAGCATGGACAGCAGATGTTAAATGATGATGATGATAGTGATGATGATGATATACAGTGGGTTTCTTTTAGTTTCCATCTACCAAATCCGCTCACAAGGCTTTGGTAGACCCAAGGCTACAGCAGAAGACACTTACTTGCCCAAGGTGCCATGCAGTGGGACTGAACCTGGAATTATGTGGGGGTAAAACTTAAAAGGACATGAGAGAGAGGGAGGATATAGATAGAGAGGGAGGGAAAGAGTGAAATGACAGAGGGGGGTAGAGCAGGAGGAGACTGCTAGGGAAAGAGGAAAGAGAACGTTAATGGTTTAAAGAAAGAATGAAAGAATAAGAGATAATATGAGAGGGAGTTAAAAGAGAGAGAAAGACAAGGAGAAGGTAAACAGTGATAGAGAGAAAGACAGTGTGAGAGAGAGGGCGAGCGTGTATGTGTGTGTGAGAGAGACTGGGAGTGAGATGGTTGAAAGAAGAAGTAAATGTAAAGAAGGAGTGAGTGTAAATTAAATATATATATATATATATATATATCCCTATATTTTTTGTAGCTCTACGCTATCACATACTTATAACCAAAGAATGTTGCAGAATTAGACTGTTCCAACATTTATGTGCTTACTCCTGTATA
>NC_069003.1:31970416-31971989 GCF_001194135.2 Octopus bimaculoides
ATATATATATATATATAATACAAATAATAAATGAGTATATGCATATATATGTACATGCAAGTACATTTCGTTTCGTTTCGTCTCTCCAGTATTAATTATATAGCAACTGTCAGACATACGGGGTTTAAATAACATGTCAGCTCCCATGGTTGATTAATTGAAGCGTGTGCTCGAGTTTCCAACAGAATAATGGCAGAAAAAATTGTCAAACATGGACATCTCTTCCGAAAGTCTTTTACATTAGCAAACAAAAATGTTGCCAAGTGGTTTCCTGGTCACATGCATAAAGGTATTGCTTATGCATCTTATAAGACAAAGTATAGCAATTTGTGATGATGTTTATTTATACTTTTTTTTAATTATTATTTACGTTGCCTTGCATGTACTTGCTGATCAATTATATATGTTTCCGGTTTTAATTTTTCAAATCTCTGCCCTCAGAGCCAGTCTCTAGTTCAGAAACAAGAGTGTTGTTTCTGATCTAGTTTCATTGGAATTTAGACGACATCAGCAAGGTACTACACACGTGCACAGTGCTTTCTTGAGGCGTGGATATATTAGGTAGTTGTCCGTGGGCCTAACGACTTCTCGAGGCCCGATCCTGATATATGTAGATCGCTGTCGATAAATAAATACTATAGGCCCGATGCATTGATTTTTCCGATCAGTTTATAGTGCTGCTAAAATAGCCATGCATCTGCATGCATATTTGTCATTGGGTGTAAGGATGTTTCTCCAATCGTATTTGTACGTCAAATTGTGTGCTTACTATAATTGTCCGGTGTATTCAATATTGTTGTTTTGATCGAGGCCAGCCCTGATCGTGCAGGCCCATAATCAAAGGCATTCCTGTCTTTTTAAGTGATATGTGTCTTTTCTTTACTTGAAGCTGTAAGGAGTAATTTGAAAAAATTCGGCTGCTATTTCTAGCAGGTCAAGCGGCAATATACGGGTTTCGTCATTGGTTTGTGTTTGTTTAATATTTGTCTATGGTAGTGAATACTCTCGGTTTGTCCCTGGTCGAAGCTATTTCAATACACTTTTGTTAATGTCCTTGAAAAAAAAAAGACAGGGAGTGAATTCCTGTACTTGGAGATAGGCTGTCCATTGAGTAAAACACCAGGTGTTTACACCTTTCGAATGTACAGTTAAGATTGCTACTCTTATAAATTCCCCACAAATGGTTTCAATACAGTTTTAAAAGATTTGGAAGAATTAGATGAAAGTTCTCCGGTAATTTTCTTTCATGTAAATAAATGTTATTCTTACAGTATGTCTATGTAAGAAATTCTCTCCCTCTCTCTCTCCCCCTCTCTCTCTCCCCCTCTCTCTCTCTAATAGCCGCAGGCGTGACTGTTTGACAAGAAGTTTGCTCCCCAATCCTATGATCCCGTGTTCAGTCGCACTGCGTGACACCTTCGAAGACAGTCTTCTACTGTTACCTTGGACTAACCGAAACCTTGTGAATGGATTTGGTAGACGGAAACGTTTGTCCCCCATCACCGCTTACAGCCGGTATTGGTGTGTTTACGTCCCCGTAACTTAGCGGTTCGGCAAATCGGCAAAAGCGACC
>NC_069003.1:31972299-31975241 GCF_001194135.2 Octopus bimaculoides
AAACTAGGTGAGAGTCGCCGACAGATCTCAAGAGACCTGTCTTTCCCAATGTGTAAAGTCGGACGCCGGCGGTCTGAGCGGAAGAGGTCAACGGGTGGATCCAACAGTCAAGAAGGCGATTTCTGCAAACGAGATTGTACAGAACAGGAATCCCCAACTGCTGGGCTGTTGGTCATTTAACACCAGGCTGCGCAAAAAGAATAAATTTTTAAAATTTTATTTCTATTTTATTGACTGTCGCAAGCGTCAAACTTTCTCAGTCTAAATTAGTCTGGCGAGGGTTATTTCCCTTGCTTTAATTTCATGGGATATTTTGATGCGAATTGGATGCTACATCAATCATTTTTGTTCTCATACCAATATAATATTACCTTTTCTCTTGTCATACCTGTGTAATATTAATGTTTCGATTGTCACACCTGCATAATATCAATTATGATTATTACAGGTATGCAAAAAATGGTCAGCCGTATCAAAAGTGTTGATTGTATCATAGAAGTAAGAGATGCAAGAGTATCCTTTTCACCTGATAAATAATGACTACTTTTAAGGAAAGGTAAGTTATCAAGAGAGTATATAATACAGCAATGATATCAGAAAATATAATATACTTCTCTTCACACTCTTTTTCATATCAAGCAGGTGGTCTATATATGATAAAGTCAAAAATTTGTATTTGTGTAGGCATAACCTTGTGACTAAGTTTGCTTTATTATTGAGTAGCTGCTAGTTCAGCCCTTCTGCTTTGAGCATAACCTTTTTCATGCCTCCTGCATTATTGAGATCACCATGCAGTTTGCAGAACTACAAACCCTGGGAGAGATGGGGGCAGAGGTTTGGCTTCGTGCTAGGGGATGAGAGGATTGCTATGAGAGCAGTAGGGGTGGCAGTGTAGGTTTGTGGAGGGATCTGCATGACTACTCGTGTCTAGTAGGGGGGAAAAAGCGAGAACAGAAAGAGAAAATGACCAGTAGGAACGGCAAGACATAGATACTGGTGATAAAGTGCTCAGGTGCTCAGGTGTCCCCCCCTACTAGGCACAAGCTGAGTAGAAGTGGATGGGTGGGCAGTTTGCAAGATTGTATGAGAAAGTGGATGTCTGGTGAGGAGGCAGACTGCCAAGAGATGGGTTGAGTTGAAAGGTGGATGAAACTGGTGAAGATAAAGGGATGCCGAAAAGTGGGGGTGGTGATCAGCGGGTGTATTAAAGATGATACAGTTGCTGGGTGTGAGGAAACAAGAAAGATTTGATATGATTGAGTAGTCTGCAGTCAGGCAAATGCATAAGGGGGGTTCTCATGGATGCTCACTTCATTTCTTTACATTTATATATATATATATATATATATATTTATATTTATGAATAGAGAGAGATGTATATCTGTATGTGTATATATGTATGCATATATTTTTATAGATATATATATTTAACAGATGCTAAATAATGATGATGATTTATGCTTGCATTGTATATGTTCCCTTAACATTTGAACAGATTCCATTGTCAGGGCAGAACCCCAAGTTTTCTGGAATCATCGCTGCCAGACCACATGTGTTACTTTTGAACAAAGCTGACCTATGTGATATGAGTTTCAAAGATGATGTTGAACGCATGTTAAAGCAAGATGGCATAAAAGAATTGATGTGGATCAACTGCAAGGAACAGTTTCCTTCTGTGATAAAGAAAGATGTTTGTATCTAGTTTTTTTACTTTCTTGTATTTTTTCTGTGGGTGTCTATACCTAAATCGTCTAATTTGTTTCCAGGTAGTTTGCTGGCTTGGTTGTGTGCTTAATAGGCTTGCTTCCTAACCATGCAGTTTGGGGTTCAGCTCCACTTTGCAGCACCTTCTGCAAGTGTGTACTATTATAGTCTCAGACTGACGAAAGCCTTGTGAGTGAATTTGGTAGATGGAAACTAAATGAAGCCTAGCATATATATATGTGTGTATATCCTTGTCTTGACATCTTATGATGGTTGTAAATGACCATCATTGTCTTCATCATTTAGCTTCCCTTTTCCATGCTAGTATGGGTTGGATAGTTTGACTGGAACTGATGAGCTGGAGCACTGTACCAGGCTCCAGTCTGGTTTAGCTTGCTTTCTACAGCTGGATGCTCTTCCTGATGCTAACCACTCCATAGAGTGTAGTGGGTGCCTTTTACATGTCGCCGGTAGGAGTGCCTTTTATGTGTCACCAGCACATAGAAAACATGTCCGACCATGGGAACATATTACCTTGCTTGGAATCAGGTTAGGGTCGACAACTGGAAGGGCATCCAGCTGTAGAAACACTGCCAGATCAGATTGGGGCCTGGTGCAGCCTCCTGGCTTCCCAGACCCCAGTCGAACCGTCCAACCCATGCCAGCATGGAAAGCGGACGTTAAACGATGATGACGATGATGATTTCAGTCTGGTGCTGATTTTATCACTATTTATTAAATGGCTAAATTAAACCTTTTGTGTTAAAGGGATACAACTCAGTACACAGGTAGACACAAACGTACATACGTGTGTGTGTGTTGTGTGAAATAATCTTCCATATAGTTTTTGTCTACCAAATTCCCGTTACAAGATATTGACCAGCCTGCAGCTACAGTAGAAGACTCTTATTCAATTTGCTATGCAATGACCCCATACATTGTACTACTTGGTTATAAAGCACACTTCATCATCATCATCATTTAACAACCATCTTCCGTGCTGGCATGAGTTGGACAGGTAAGCCTGGGGACTGTGCCAAGCTCCACTGTCTGCTTTGGCATGGCTTTTAAAAGTGCACGACCCTCCTAACGCCAACCACTTTACAGAGTGGGCTTGGTGCATTTTATGTAACCCCAGCACTGATGAGGCCTGCTTTAGCATGTTTTCATCATCATCGTTTAACGTCTGGGCTAATATGTGTGTGTGTATATATATATATATATATATATATATATAT
>NC_069003.1:31975251-31988308 GCF_001194135.2 Octopus bimaculoides
GTGTGTGTGTATATATATATATATATATATATATATATAAAGGGCTTCTTTCAGTTTCAATCTACCAGGTCCACTCACAAGGCTTTGGCTAACTTGGGGCTATAGCAGAAGACACTTGCTTAAACTGCCATACAATGGAACTGAACCCAGAACCATATAGTTGGAAAGCAAACATCTTACCACACAACCACACTTCTAAGTGGTAAAAAAAGAATTGGTAGTTCTTCAAGCCAACAACTGAGTCTCTACATGGTTGCTCAACCGGCTACAAATACCTGTCAAATCAACCTTAAAAGATAAAGTACAAATTGGATGATATGGACCTTGAGATATTATATTTAAATAGAACAAAACAAGATAATCATGCTTGAAATAGCTTTGATTATAGATCTGTTCAATCAGAAATGACGAGCTAAACAACAGCGACTGATAATTATTCACTGGGAATCAGTGATGTTTTTCATTTAACTACTTTTTTTTTTTTTTTTTCCAGCTGATACCAACTATAATGAACAGCATTAATTCCTACGAAAGATTTAAACAGACAGATGTAAGTACTATTTTAGTTAACACAAACATCCATAATCTAACCAAAATCTAAAATCTCAGAGTCGGAACTGTTGTATACAGCATTGTGTGTCTCAAAAATTTCTTAAGCCTGGTGCCATTTGTCTCCTGTCAAGCATTGTTAGCTATTAGTTTAGCTGTGAGAGGCACTCTTCTGCTCTTTGATAGACATTTATTCTTCACGTTGCTTGATGCCTACACATTCTCCTCACCCAGTAAAGTGCATGGGCAGTTTAGTTGCTGACTGCTCACCCACAGGGAAGGCTATACTGAGTTAGATGCTGTCAGTAGTTGGTAGAAATTGACCCAACCTAACGTGTTACCTTTAGGTGACCGAATTAATAAAATTTTGCTTAAAGCATTGCAAATAACTGTAAATGCCTTCTAAGTTCCTCAAGCAGTCCAACCCATGCCAGCATGGAAAACAGACATTAAAGGATTATGATATATAGATATACATATATAGACATATACATAAGACTTCTTTTAGTTTCCAGGTATCAAAGCCACTCACAAAAGCTTTGGTCTGCTCAGGGCTATAGTAGAAGGTACTTGCCCAAGTTGTTACACAGAGGGACTGAACCCAGAACCATCTGGTTTAAAAGCAAACTTCTTAGCACACAGTTATACCTGTCCACTGGATTTCCAATAAACTGAGAATAAGCAACAACAGCATTTGAGCAGTGGTGGCGGTGGTGGGGGGTAATCTTGCAACAGACTTGCTTCAGTTTGTATCGGGAGAGAGCAGTGAGGCAATACTATGGGTGTCCTTTTCAAACCAAGAGGCCCTTGCAAAGTTGTTTGGAAGACCAACAGTTTCCCACACAACCAGCCACTCCTCTTCATGCCACTAATGTTGACTAACAGAAGGGTAAGGGCTGACACAGTCCCACCTCAACATCATTGCAGGAATTGCCAGAATGAAGTTGAAGAAAATGTTAGGTTGCCCTAGAGACTGCAGCTCCTAATTTGTAGTCAAATTAACCCCAATACTTTATTGGCATTGGTACTTTTTTTTTTTGCATTTACTTTAGAAGGCATGTATCTTGTAAACCGTATAATATTACTGCTTATTCACCCCTTCCATCTCGTTTCTTTCAGTTATCAATATACAATGTGATGGTGATAGGAATACCAAATGTCGGAAAGTCTTCACTCATAAATACAATACGAAGGGTACTTATACAAAAAGGTAAAGCAGCCATTATTTCTGAAGACATCTTCAATGAATCATTCATTTCTCAATTCAAACAACGAATTATATTCAGAAACATCGTCGTCGCTGCAGACTTTTAACTGAACATGCTCCTTTGTCACTTCCATTATAGCTTTGAAAGAAGAACTGTTAAAATCGAACTGCACTCTTCAAAACTTGCACTAAGAATAAGGACCAAGGTAAAATTATTACCTGCTTTTATACCAAGTTGATGCAGGTAGTTTATCCTGCACCCCCCCACCTCCAACTTTTAGTTCATGCAATTGAAAAGACTGCACCACCCAGTCCAGGGATTGAAACCATTGTCTTGCGATCATGAGTGCAACATCCTACCCACTAGGCCATGTACCCTCAACACATGCCAAAGGCACCAGGCATCTCGGTCCTTTGTCAAAATATATGTGTGTGTGTGTAAGTGTATGTTTGTGTGTACCCTTGTCTTGATATCATGTGATGGTTATGAACAAGCATCTCTGTCATACAAGCGGTGTTGTTCATTTCCAGTCTTCCATAGGTGAGAGTTGGCAACAGGAAGGTCACCCGGCTGTAGAAAATCTGCCTCAACAAAATACGTCTGACTCCTGTACATATGGAAAAATGAATGTTGAAATGATGACAGTAGGTAGGCAGGCAGTCAGGCATACACATACACACATGTTTTTATTAGAATTTGGGTGGCTTAATTTGACTAAAATTTCAAGCCGATGCCCCACCATGGCTGCTGTCTAATGACTGAAACAAGTAAAAGATAAAAGATATATATATGTATGTGTGTGCGTGTGTGTGTATACATATACATATATATATATTCACATATATACATATATATATATATATATATATATACACACACATATCTATATGTATATACATACATATATATGTGTGTATATATACATATATATACATATATATATATGTATGTACATATATATATATATATATAAACATATATATACATACATATACACATATACACATATATATATATATACACAGATATGTATACATACACACACACACACACATATATATATATATATATACATACACACATATAAAACTCTATTAAAAGCATGTCAAGCTGTCATTTTCCTGTTTACACTGGTTGTTTTTCTTTGATTTTGGATTTTGATTGACTGCTTATTATTTCTTTCTCTCCATTCAATTATTTATTTCTTTGCTTGCTTTCTATCTGTTTTTTTTATTTATATATTTATTTATTTATTTATTGCATTCATTTTATCATTCCTTACATCCTTTCAATTTTTTCTTCCTTTTTTTTTTTTTTTTAACCCCCAAAACTCAATGCATTTCCATCCATCATTCGGTGTGTCAGCCCCTGATGAGAACAAAGCTTCAATGCTATCAGATGTTTCCCAATTACCAACGCATTGTCAATACTCTTGACTCTTTGAAATAGGGATGAAGTAGTAAGCTGTATTATGTGTGTGTATACACATGTGTGTGTGTGTATACACATGTGTGTGTGTGCACGTGCACATATGTGTAAATATTCATTCACATATATATATGTATATATATATACACATACACACATACATGTGTGTGTATATTTCATGTATACATATATACATATATATATATATATATATATATATGTATGCATGCATATGCATATATATGCACACACACATATATGCATAAATACATATACATACATCCATATAATGTATGTGCATGTGTATATATATATATGTGTGTGTGTGTGTGTATATATATAAACACACACACACATATAGATAAATAAATAGATAGTTAGATAGATAAACGAAGGCATGGCTATGTCAAGACCTTCAGTTTGCGACCACATGGTTTCTGCTTCAATCCTACTGCACAGCACCTTGGGCAAGTATCTTCTACTATAGCCTACCAGACTGAGTAAAATGTCATGAGTGAATCTGCCAGATGGAAACTAACAAAGAAGCCTGCCATGTATGTGTGTGTCTGTATTTGTGTGTGTGTGTGTGTATCTGTCTGTCTGTCTGTCCTTTTCTTGTCATCAAGCACTGATTGTAAACAAACTTCACCATCATACAAGAGGTGATGTCCAGATTAGGAGATATATACATTTGGTTGACAAAAAGAAGTGTGTCTTGCTATAGAAAATTTGCCTCAACAAGTCTCATCTGACCCATGCAGGAATGGAAAAGTTGATGTTAAAACAGACATATCCATATCCCATGTTGGAACAGGTTGGATGGTGTGTGTGTGTGTGTGTCTGTAACTGTGTATTCATTTGTTTTTACATCATTTTCCCCTGCTTTCATGTATTAGACAAATACGTATTGTTGAAGCATTGTTTTTACACAGTTAGCTGCCCTTCCTGATGCTAATTCTTACTTCTAGGTTTTCATTCCACACATCTTTGAGAGCACAGACATTGCTGGCATTGATACCAATGCAGTCCTTAGACTCATCTTTTGATCTATTGTTTTCACTGATTAATCTCTTATTTGAAAAATATTAAAATTACTGTTCCCCGAATCTGATGTCATTATGGGAAAAAGAAGATATTGTATATAAATGTTAATTTTATTCCTTTTTTTTTCCATTGCAGGTAAAGCCACTCCTGTAGGGGCAAGGGCAGGCATTACAAGATCTGTGATGGAGAAAATTAAGGTAACTTTTTTTTTTGTTTATATAATAAAGCTTTTAAGGAACAAAACATGGCTGTGATAAAATCATAGCTATTTTTCAGGCCAAACAAAGCCTTATGAGTGAATATGGTAGACAGAAACTGAAAGTGCCGTATATATAGAGTGTCAGGCTCACAGTCATAAGGTAGTGAGTTCAATTCTTGGACTGGGCTGTGTGTTGTGTTCTTGAGCAAGACACTTTATTTCATTGCCATGGAGAACAATTCTTGCTTTAGCTTTAGGTTAACGAATGCTTCATGATTTAAATTCGATGGACAGAAACTGTACTGAAGCCTGTCATGTGTGTGTGTGTTTGTCTTCTCAAACTATCACATTGACATCATTTGGGAAATGCTGACACAGGACTATTTGATCGAGATTAACTTAGGACTAAGAAACAACAAAGTCAATATTTTTAGTATTACAAGTCTGTCTTACCCTAGATACCACTATTTTTAATATTGATTTCAAATTTTGGCACAAGGCCAGCAATTTTGAGGGCAGGGCTAAGTTATTTACATCAACCCCAGTACCCAACTGGTATTTATTTTATCAACCCCTAAGGGATGAAAAATAAAGTCAACCTTAGCGGAATTTGAACTCAGAACATAAAGACAGACAAAATGCTGCTAAGCATTTCATCCAGCAGGCTAACCATTCTGCCACTCCACTGCCTACATTTACTTTTGATATTGCAATTCTGTTTTACCCCAGGTATCAGCTGACCCCAAAATTTATGTCTATGACACTCCAGGAGTATTAGCACCAGAAGTGAAGAATGTTGATGTTGGGATGAAGTTAGCCCTTTGCGGTAAGTACCACCACCACCACTACAACATACCACCATGGTAGGTCAGCAATGAACTAACAAGGGAACCTGTACATCACTGGTTCTCAACTGGGATCCATATAAGATTTTGTTAAAATTTATCAGCAATAAAATTGGTTATACTTCTACAATGCACAAAATATTTTAACAATTCTTTCAATATAATTCTTAATAATATCTAATTACTATAAAAATATATGATTTTTTTAAACATCAAATAGTTATGGGGATCCATTTGAGTAAAATAGGAATCAAAGAACTCCATAGGTAAAAAAAGATGGTTGAGAAACGCTGCTATACATGGTTGCTTCAAGTCTTCAAGGTATACTATGCTGAGAATGTAGTAAGATTAATGGTCACTGTTGTTGACTGACATCCTTCAACTTTTTCTGTTCAATAGGGTTTTTTTTTTTTCCAAACCAACATTTACATGTTGTTATTTATAGCTTTATATGCTTCAAGATCCACTATTCCAAACAAGGTGGTGGTGCATGGCTTAGTGGTTAGATTGTTGAATTCATGATCCTAAGATTGTGGTTTCAATTCCTGGGCCAGGTGACGCATTGTGTTCTTGAGCAATGCACTTCATTTCTCATTGCTCCAGTCCACTCGGCTGGTAAAAATGAGTAATCCTACAACAGACCAGTATCCTGTCCAGGTGCAGAATATATACACCATGGAAACCAGGAAATCTCTCTATCTCTATCTCTCTCTCTATTTCCCACTTTTCTCCCTCATACATATAAACACATGCATACCCACAGCTACAACACATTATCATCTCTCCATTACAATGTCTTTACAGCTTGTCTTCAAGACCATCTGGTTGGAGAAGACGTGATCGTCGACTTTTTACTCTACTGGTTCAACAAGCACAAAAATTTTCGGTAAATTTCCGTTTATTTAATTCCAAAACTCTTTTAGATATTAATAACGATAATTAATTTATACCTTATTATAATCTAAATTCCAATGCCAGCTGCCTTCTACTATAGCCTTGGGCCAACCAAAGCCTTGTGAGCGGATTTGGTTGACAGAAACTGAAAGTATATATATATGTGTGTGTGTGTGTGTGTGTGTGTATATATATATATATATATATATAAAAATATATATGTATTTATATATATATATATATATATATTGTAGAGAGAGAGGTGTATATAGACATCTATATATATATGTGTGTGTGTGCATGCACACACACATACACACATACTCACATGCACATCTCACATTTGAGTGTAACTTAGTATCTTGATATACTTCCTATTGTTGTAACCCATGAGTTATCCTTCTTTCTTCCCTATCAACACAGATGAAACAAACTTGAGCTCTGCTCTTCCTTTTAACCAACCCATTAAATTCTACTCTACAAAAACAAACTGCTAACACAGAAATACTTGGTGTTTTATGTTTATGTTTTTAGCTACATGTCAGTGTTTGAATTGGAAGAACCTTTGGATGATGTCCTAGATTTCCTAAATCATGTGGCCTTGAAGAACAACAAAATAGCACGGGTTACCTCTCTAGATCCTTCCAAAGGTGACTATCAAATTTAAGATGTCTCTAATATGTCTCTTGTTTTTACAGTTTGGTACCTAATCCAATTGATTCCATGTAATTTTTCTTACCTTTCCAGGTCGTACAGTATACAAGCCTGACTTCACTGCTGCAGCTTCACTTGTCTTAAAGAAATTTCGAGCCGGAGAGCTTGGTCCAGTTATGCTTGACAGTAATAAAATTAAGCATTTACATAAAGCGTAATGCTTGCTGTAAAATACTGTAAAATATCGTTTTATACTTCCCTGTATATACAACCTTTCTTTTCTCTGCCTTTGCTGGCTAACAACAGGTTATATTTATTGTTCACAGCTGAATAGTTTGCTGTGAAAAGAGACATTCAACTGTAAATGTAATTATTTCCAACAATATAGAAATTTGTAAAATTTACTGCAAAGCAAAAAGAAAAAAACAATGTACTGTTTCCAGATTGTATTGTTTCATGCAGAAATTCAGGAAGAAAGGAAAAAAAAAGAACTATGTTGATATTTTTTATTTTTTTGTTGAATAAATTATTTAACTAAAAATACTCTTTTGTTATTCTTTCTGTTGTTGTTTAACCCCAGATCGGTCATGATCCAAGAGACATTTGATCAAGAATGTTCCAGCTGTGATCATCTCCTTTATTGTTTTTTTTTTTCATTCACAATGTCCACTTTTATCTCTGTGGGGTGTTTGGTGTTATGAAGGGCATCCAGCTGTAGAAACACTGCCAAAACAGACAGCGAAGCCTGGTGCAGTCTTCTGCCTAGCCAGCTCCTGTCAAACCAGCCAACCCATGCCAGCATGGAAAGCAGATGTTAAATGATGATAATGAATGTATTTTCGATTACATTATCCAATGTTTCCTTCTTGTTGATATTGTATATGTTATTAGCTACAGGTCAGCAATGATTAAGCAGATCTATAATCAAAGCCACTCCAGCTACGACCATCCCTGTCTTTTTCTGTATCAAGGACTACCTCATCTAAATTGTCCTTCCCATTTCTAACAAGGTAAGATATTATTCCTGAGAGAACAAGCTTCTATTTTCAACAGGTCAACAGATCACAAGAAACTCTCCAGTTAGCCCCAATTCTGCCATGATTAGGGCTTCTCATCTAACCACCTTGTCTTCTTTCAGGTTTAATGTAATGTATAACTACATTACCCAAATTATCCTCTTTTTGTAACCCTTTGCCTGTCTAAAACATTTTCCTCTGTTGGTTCTAATCATCTGTGCTTTTTTTTTTTCACACTTTTAGTTAACTCTTATTTCATATGTTCTGGATTAACATAAAGTTTTCCTTTCTTAAGTCCTAAGTCCTTTTGGTAGTTGAAACAAAGATGAGGTCATACCCTTGCACTCTTGTGCCAGTGGCCAATTCCCCATACAAGAGGTCTTTTAGGATCTCCTGTGGTGGTGGTGGTCGTGGCAGTGGCGGCGATGGCGATGATGATGAAGACGACGACGACGACGATGATGATGACGACAACAACGATGACAAAGAAGTGGAGGAGATGGTCTATACTGTATTTAGATCAGTTTGATGTCCAAACATCATGTAGAATCTAATTTCTGGACGTGTACACAGTATTGTATGAAACTGATCTTGAAGTAGGATCATGTAACAACAACAACAACAACCACAACAACAAAGTCCAGATAACACTCAGACCAATCTAGGCCACTGAAAACAATGTGGAGGTAAATATTACAAAAGTAAAAAAATTGTTTCCTCTCATCTAAATATGAGGTTAATAGCCTGAAAAATTAAAAACCTTATTAACAAGTCATTGCAGACATTTAGACATTTAATTAGAGAAAGCTGTCTAAGAAAACAATTACAACTTGGAGGAGGAGGGGAAAGTGTTAAGGGAAAAGCAGCCGTGACCTTTTCAAGGTTTCTGTCACTGGTGGTGGTGGGGGCTGAGGTGGTGGTGGAGGTGGAGGCAAAGGTAGTTGAGGTGGTGACAGTGATAACAGTGGCTATGGTGCTGGTGGGATTGTGATGAGGGTGGTGGTGATGATATTGGCAGTCATGGTGGTGGTGGTGGTAGAAAGGAGGTGAAAGCGTCATGATTCATGAATTGCTGTGGTAGGAACCAACTCTTCATGATGTTGAATTATTCTCAGAGACCCAAGATCTGGTCTAAACGTTTTGCAATTTGTAAGAATGGAACTTGCATTAAAAAGTATTCAAGAGTGTTTATCATGTAACATCGCTGTGTGCCTTCTGCCTCATATATGACACAGTTTATCATACGTGCCTGGTCAAGTGGGCAAGCCCCAGGTGTGCATGATAAACTCCATCATATACGAGGCAAAAGTCACAGCAACATGAAAAATAAAACAGATGCACCACATTCATTTTGTAACATTAAAAAAACTTCACACATCAAGTAATTCACTTAACTTCACTCTGATTAATAATTGACGTTACGTTACAACATTAACTCGACCTCTGCTTCACTAACCAACCTACCTACTACTGAAACTACTACTACTACTACTACTACCACCACCACCACCGCAACAACAACATACACACACACTCACATTCATACATACACACACACACACAGACATACATGCACACATACACAAACACAAATTCACGTACACAAACTTGCACGCACACACATAAACATGCGCACATACACACTCATTCATACATAAACGCACATACATACACACAGATACTCGCATGCACACACACGCAAACATGTACACACACATGCACACACTATATATATATATATATATATATATATATATATATATATATATACACACATGTATATGCATATGTGTATATATATATATATACACATATATACACACATATATATACATAAATTAATTATATGTGTGTGTGTGTGTGTATGCATGTATATGTATAAGATAAACAAGGAGAGACCAGTATATTTCAGGTTAATGCAGAAGAAACAAGAAGAGGCCAGTTTTAGGCCAGATATTTTCTATCCAAATATTTCTCCTGTGTGCCCTATCCACTGTAAATTGTGTTTAGTAACTTAAAATAAGATGTCACATTTGTGTACATTGAAAAAAAAAAAAAAAGTTGGTTATCGAAATCAATTGGATGACATATAGCTGCAAAGGTCTGATGTAGGGGTTTGATGTGTATGTCATATAAGGTTGAGGATTAGGTAGCTGGAGATCTGTTGGATTGATGATTCAATGGAAAAGAATTTGCAATTAATTGTAGGTGTAGGTGTAGATGTGACTGTATGGTAAGCAGTTTGCTTCCCAATCACACGGTTCCAGGTTGAGTCCCACTGTATGGCACCTGGCACCTTAGGCAAGTGTCTGAACTTTTGCCTCAGGGAGACAAAAGTCTTGTGAGTGGCTTTGGTAGATGGAAACTAAAAGAAGCCCATTGCATATGTGTGTGTGTGTATGCGTTTGTGTGTGTGTTTTTGTGTCTGTTTGTCCCCTACCACCACTTCATGTGTGTTTCAAAATTTCATGCCTTGTGTCCATAGTACAAAGAATTACTATTAGCAATAGTATAATTATTATAAGGTGGTGAGCTAGGAGAATTGTTGGCATGTTGAAAAAATTGCTTAGTGGCATTTCTTTCTTCTTTTTACATTCTGAGCCCCAATTCAGTTGGGGTTGACTTCACCTTTCATCCTTTCAGGATCAGTAAAATAACTACCAGTTATGCACTGGGGTCAATATAATCATCTAGCTCCCTCCTACAAAATTTCAGCCCTGTGATTCTATAGTAGAAAAGATTATCATTATTAGTAACAGTGATGATAGTAGTAGTAGTAGTAGTAGTAGTAGTGTCAATACTAACAAAGCATGGACACTTTGATTTGCTTGTTCCACAAAGGTAACAACAGCTTCAGTTAATTCCTCCTCCAGGCATTTTTTTTTAGAATTATTATGATTCATCACATGATAAAAAAAATCTGAGACCTCAAGTGCAAGATGTCAATCCAGACTGGCATTAAATAGTCTTGAGGTGCAAGAAAGGTTTTAGCACAAAATTGAACAAGGTTTTAAGGCAGATCATTCTTCCTATTACCAACCATTTCACAGTATTTTATTGTGCCACAGGCAGTAGAAACAATGTCAACATCCGAACTTAATTTTCATTAAAAACAAAACAAGACAAAGCAATAATATACTTCATTAATTTATTGAAAAATAATAAAGAATTTGCTTAAATCATTAAATATTTTTGTTTCATTATCATCTTTTCTCTTTCTTTTTGGTTTTCTTTGATGGTTTTCCTTGTACTGTTGTGGCTGCATTCTTAGTGAGCCTGCTTTGGTGCCCTGTGGCCTTCAGATGATCGAATAGTTTGTTCCGTGAAGGATAATCTTTACTACATACATTACAAAAGTGCAATGCCTGTAGAAAACAAGACAGAGAGATTTCTTAGTCAACATATGGCAAATTACATAGCATTTTGTTGCTCTTTTAAGTAAATCTATTAATTAAGTATGACAAGATAGAGATATGTGTTAGTTGATTTATTGTATAGGCTGGTGCCACATAAAAAGCACCATGCTGGGTGTCGCATAAAAAGCACCCATATTGGTGCCACATAAAAAGCACCCATGTTGGTGCCACATAAAAAGCATTCATGTTGGTGCCACATAAAAAGCATTCATGCTGGTGTCACATAGAAAAAAATCTGTGTTGGTGCCATGTAAAAGCACTCGTGCTGGTGCCACATAAAAAGCACCCGATACACTCTGTAAAGTGGTTGGCCATAGAAACCATGCCAAAACAGAAAATTGGAGCCTAGTACAGCTCTTGAGCTTGCAAGCTCCTGTTAAAAAACCATCCAACTCATGTCAATATGGAAAATGGACATTAAATGATGATGATGATGCTAGTGAATAAGCCAATTGGGTGTATAAGATGATACTAGAATTTCCTTTTAGAATGTAAGCTTTAGGTTATACTTGCTGTATAAGACTACTTGGCACTATTTCCCCTGACTCGCCTTCATGCCGGTGGCACGTAAAAGCACCCACTACACTCTCAGAGTGGTTGGCGTTAGGAAGGGCATCCAGCTGTAGAAACTTTGCCAGATCAGATTGGAGCCTGGTGCAGCAATCTGGTTCACCAGTCCTCAGTCAAATCGTCCAACCCATGCTAGCATGGAAAGCAGACGTTAAACGATGATGATGATGATGTAAACTCTATATTACTTCATGGGACTATCAGTAGAGCTACATTTGGGTTGTGACACACTGGTAACACCCTAAACCATAGCATGTCAATGTCCGGATTTTACATATGGTGTTCAAGATGACCCCTGATTTTGAGGTGACATTTTTAAGATTCAAATTCCAGCCTGTATACTGACATATAGAGTAACACTAATTACAACACATTTCAGTTATCTATTAATTAAATCTGGCAACAGTTAAATCAATTAATTAAATATGAAGAGATGGAAATAGTCATTAATTAACTACTACCTTATGTTATACCTTAAAGAAAGATGGGACGATCGTGGTGGGAATGTCTTAGATTATAAGTCTACTCAATCATACCTGAGGTTAAACAACTCTGAGTGAAACTCGGCATGATTACTCAATCTGCTAGATATAGCAGTCAAATCTCAATATTGTATATCTTAACCCTTTAGCAAGCAGATTACCCTTTCAAATGTAATGCTTATTTATTCACATTGTTTTGAATTAACCAAACATTATCTCACAGCTTCAAGATTCTAATGATGTGATTGTTTGTTTTTAGAATAACATTGTAAGGTGCATGTGAGAGGCCAGATCTGGCCACTTTGAACACTAACAGGTAGAGTACTTGGGGCAGATATGGCCAGTTTAAATGCTCAAAGGTTTCATATGGAGAGGACATATTAAATAATGTACTCCACCACCACTCCTAAATAGACGAGTGAGTCATGGTTGGAACTCTTGCTTATATGACTACTAAATTCGGGCTGACCTGAGACTAAACTACAAAGTATAAACACAAAATAAGGACCAACAATATTTCTGCCACATACCGTATCATTTTGCATTGTTTTTTCATCTGTTTCATTTGTTGTACTTTCCTCCGTTATGTTTTCTTTATTCTGTAATGTTTTCCCATCAGATTTTTTAGATACGCTCTCCTCCACAAGACTTTCAAAAGTTTTAATCACGCTAGAAAGAAGAAAACAGAAGAAACGAAAAAGAAATGAGAGAAAAAAAAACAAAATAAAGAGAAAAACAATTTTAATTATAAC
>NC_069003.1:31988580-32001462 GCF_001194135.2 Octopus bimaculoides
ATATGACAGTCTTCTGCACAGTTTCCATCTATTAAATTCACTCACAAGGCATTGGTCAGCTCAGAGTCATAGTAGAAGATACTTGCTCAAGATGTCATATGGTGGGACTGAACCTGAAGCTACATGGTCGCAAAGCAAGCTTATTAACCATACAGTCATGGGAAAATATTTAATACGGGAAAAAGACAAAGAAGAGGACAATTTTTTTAAAAGGAATGAAACAAAAACTAAAAGAAACTGTAATTAGATGGAAAAGAAAAAAAAAAAACAGAATAAGAAAAAGAAAGGTAAGAAATATCCTTTCCAACCCCCAAAAACTGGCCAAAATTGTAATCAGACAGAAAATAAAATGAGGAAAAAAACACACTAAAGAAAAATGAGATGAATTTTAAGGTGTAAGGTAAGAAGAGGAACAGAAGCAGCCAATGAAAAGAGGAAACCCAGAAAACAAAAGGGTCCATTTGAAGATATGTTGTAACAGTCTAGGTTAATGGGTGCAACCAATCAGTTGGTAAATAATAAACCAATCCTTCAATGCCATGAAGACATAGACACACAGACATGGATACAAATGGTTTCCATAGAAATGGATTTGGGGAAAGCAATATAGCAATATTCAAGAACATTACTTTGGATTGTAAGTATAAACAATTGCAAATGTGCATCTCTCTCTCTCCGTCTCTCTCTCTTTGTCGCTTGCTCTTTTAATGTATATTTATTTAAAAGCAGTAACAGATGTACTTCTGGCTTTGGTCCTACTGCACAGCACCTTCAGCAAGAGTACTTTGAAAGTGGAATTTGTTTGGCAGAAACAGTGTAGAAGTCTGTTGTTTCATCATCATCATTATTTAACGTCCATTGTCCATGCTGGCATGGGTTGGATGGTTTGAACAGGGCTGGCAGCGCTGGAAGGCTGCACCAGACTCCAGTCTGATTTGGCATGGTTTTCTATGGTTGGACGCCCTTCCTAATGCCAACCACTCTGAGAGTGTAATGGGTGCTTTTACATGCCACTGGCACAGGTGCCATTTGCATATGTCTATATTTACTTAAATGTGAGTGCATGTGTGTATGTATGTGTGGGTATATGAGTGTATGTATGTTGTGAGCCATGTGGCCTAATGGTTAGGGTGATGCACACATAATCCTAAGACCATGGGTTCAATTTCTGGACTGGGCATTTTGTTCTAAAGCAAAACACTTCATATGGCTCTACAATCAGTTTGACACCTGAAATGTGGCACACCATGCACCTGCACAGGTAATATCAATTTGATGGACAAAGTAGACTTATGATCACTACAAACAATTCATCTGTGCAAGTTATTTAGCAAGAAATTCAGAATTGTCTTCCTCAGATCGAGAGATAGCCATTAGTGTATGTAGGTATTTAACATATATTTTACCTTGCTTGCATGGGTCAGACGGAATTTGTAAATTCCGTCTGGTACAATGAATGTTAAATACCTAAATAAATCGATTACATCAACCCCAGTGCTCAACTGTTGCTTATTTTATCAACCTCAGAAGGATGAACGGCAAAGTTGACCTTCATGGAATTTGAACTCAGAATGTAAAGATGAAATTCCTCTAAGCATTTTGCCCAGCATGCTAACAATTCTGCCAGCCCACTGCCTTAATTTCTCTCAAAATATTGGATAAATATTTCAAAATTTTTTTACAAATATATTTATTCAGTTCAGTTTTCTATCTATTCTGCTGGGTGGACTGTTTTAAAAAAAACCAAGTGCAAGTTAATTATAATTCAAAAGAGCCAGAAGGTAGTATCATCATCTAGCTGACAGGTTAATCCCTAGAGCTGTATCAGTATAGACAAGTAACAAGCTTAGTCTAGCTAGTGACTGAAGGTGATGTGTCTGTATGTGTGCATGTAATATGTGTGAGAGGTGGAAGCGGGGTCTATATCACCCCCCACAACCCCACTACAGCTGAGGTGTTTAACTGTACATCTTTATCTTTTTTTTCCCCCCTTACGTTGACTAATGCATAGTAGGAGTGGGAGTAGGGGCTGCTAAACTTCCATGTCAATGTGAATCGGGTGAAGGAAGAGGTTACTATAGTTATATATGTGTATATAACCATCATCATCATTTAAGGTTCACTTTTCCATGCTAGCATGGATCGGACGGAATTTGTTCAGGCAGATTTTTCTATGGTTGGATGGCTTTCTGATCACAAACCTTCACCTAGGGTTTTTTTTTCAGTTTCCATCTACTAAATTCACTCTCAAAGCTTTAGTAGGCCCAGACTATCACAGAAGACACTTGCCCAAGGTGATGCACAATGGGATTGAACCAGAGATCACATGGTTCGAAAGCAAGCTTTTTAAGCACACACAGCCATACCTGCACATATTCACAGCCACACCTGTGTCTTTGATAAAAGAGAAAAAGAACACAAGGAAACAAATAACAGACAGTAATGGTTACATCTTTTTCATGAAAAACAACTGTTTTCTCCTTACTTTTTCTGTTTCTCTGGATGTATGTCGATAATTACATCTTTTTCGTTAACTCTGACTTTTCCTTCAAAATCTTGTGCCAATTTGGAAGCTTCTTCAGCCTTTTTCTTTTCTTTCTTCTTGTCATCGCCATCACTGTCATCATCATTAATCTGTAACAAAAGATGAGAAAAAGATCAGGTATTATTGCGGTAAATATTATGGCAGCAGAACCTTCAGCACTCCACATAAAATGCTTTGTAGCATTTTGTTCCTCTTTACATCCCGAGTTCAATATTCGCCAAGGTTGACTTTACTTTTCATTCTTTCAGGGTCGATAAAATAAGTACCAGTTGAGCACTGGCTCAATGTCATCGACTTACCCCACAACCCTGAAATTACTGGCCTTGTGCCAAAATTTGAAACTGTTATTACAATCAATACTTAGGCATTGAGACAGCAGAATTTTTAGCATGCTGGACAAAATGCTCAGCATCATTTCATCCATCTTTATGTTCTAAGTTCAAATACTGCCGAGGTTGACTTTGCCTTTCATTTTTTCAGAGCCAATAAAATAAGAACCAGTTGAGTACTGGGGCTGATGTAATCAACTTCCCCATCCCTCAAAATTGCGGGCCTTGTGCCAAAATAAGAAAGGATCATTACACTAAATACTAACCATGAGATTGTAATTCCTCAGACTTAGCAAAGAAACGTTTCCCCCACCAATATTTATAGTGTCTCAATCAGATTAATCTCCAATTGTTACCAGGTCTTTATTCCTGGATGTAAGCATAGTAGTAACATATCAGACTGGATTTGAACCAGGAACCCTTATTTTTAAACAGAGTGTTTGGCAATGTTAGCTTTCAGGCCGCATTCCCAGTTAGAGGGCAACTTCTACACACCAGTTGGGAAATAACTAAAAAAATAAGAGGACCATAACCAGGAAATACACAAATAGCTAAAATAAAATAAAATAAATAAACAAATAAATAAATAAATATAAATTCCACCTGAGCAAGAAGTCGCTGTTGTTTCTTCTTTTTCTTCTGTTTTTTTGACATTCTGAAAAAAAAACAAAAAAAAAAACAAAAAAAAAAACATGATTTATCAATCACTGAATGAAATTTAACAGTCAATAAATCAAAACTCCAGACGGTAAGGAATATTACCCTTCTGCTTATTTATTTGCATTCTTTTGCTTTAATCAGGCATTATCTTGTAGCTTTGTGACTTAATTAATGTGATTGAATATTTTCAGAATGATATTGTAGGGTAGGTGTGGGAAACCAAATTTAGTTATTTTGAGCACAAATCAGGTAAGAGTATCTTGGCTAGATAAGGCCAGTTGAACCTTTAGCATTCAGATGACTCTATCAAATGTAAAGCTTATTTATTCACATTGTTTTCAATTAATTATGCATTATCTCACAGCTTTGAGATTTCAATAATATGATTATTTATTTTCAGAATGATATTGTAGGATATGTGTGAGAGGCCAGATCTGGCTGGTTTGAACATAAAACAGATAGGAATAGTTGAGCCGGAAATGGCAAGTTTAAACGCTAAAGAGTTAAATATGCTATGACTCAGATCTGAATCTTGGAGGACATTTTCATGTAATGGTCTCAACCTCATGTTCTTTATTCTGTACCATCAAATCAACGAACAATCCCTGACAAGCACTTTCTGTATGTCAATAACCTTTTTAGAAGAGAATAACAAAGAAAGATTTTCTTCTCCCCATTGCTTTCGTTCAGGCAATTTTTACAAGACACAGACAAGTTTGCCTTGCCCCACCTGTCCGATACAGTCACAAAATAAAAGATCAGAATGTGATTGTTATTTTCAGAATGACATTGTTGAATAGGTGTAAGAGGTTGGATCTGGCAACTTTGAACATATCTATGCTAGATATGGCCAATTTAAATGCTAAGTGATTAATATATCAGGTTAGATAGACATAGCCATGATGGGGACGATGTGGTCATTCAACTTGCTAGAAAAAACAGCCATATCTCCATCAAATCATTCCTCTACCATTTAAAGAAAATAAGCAAATAATGAATAATGAAATCTGGAGAAATATCACAATATATGAGGAAGGTGGGGATTGTCATGGCTGGAAGGCATTTAAGATAAGAGAGAAGGCCAAACAACAATAATAACCACAACAATGAATACATTTTTTAAAAAATACATATTTTAGTGTCATGATAAACTTGATTATAATAAAGTAACCTATATAAATCAATGAGAAAGAAAAGCAAAAAATAAATGGGATGGTCAAGGATAGAATGTCTTTTATCATAGGCCTACTCGATCAGGGTTTACCTATGACTAAACAACAACAACAACAAAAAAACACCACATAACTACAAAGAAACTGTAACAAAAAAAAAAATCCTAAAATAAAATTTAAAAAAAACTACATATTTTAGTGTCAACTAAAAAACTTGGTCATGAAGAAATAAGAAATTCAAAGTGACAAGACAAAAAAAAACTAAAAAATCTTAGCACAAAAAAAACAAAAAAACAAAAACAAAAACAAAAGGGAAGCCTCTTAAACTAAACTAAACTATTTAACAGTGTTATTGTAACTTTACAAACATGACTGAGAGAGTAACAGTGTCAGAATCGTAGCCACAATGACAGGTCTGGCATGAGGCACAGCTGGTGAAAAAATATTCTACTTGTTGTGTAAGTTCCCAGTTAAACAAAAGCAGCCAGGTTGATAATGAAGTGTCTGCAGGGTCAAATATATTATTACCAAACTAACGTTAAAATAACTGACATCATTCTAAGCGTGTAATTGGATTAGCGATATTCCTAGTGACTTATCAATCTATTTATCTATCTATCTATCTATCTATCTATCTATTTATCTATACACACACACACACATATACATATAAAAGCACTCTGTCAGTTATGATGACGAGGGTTCCAGTTGATCCGATCAACAAAACAGCCCTGCTCATGAAATCAATGTGCAAGTGGCTGAGTGCTCCATAGACACATGTACTCTTAACGTAGTTCTCAAAGAGGACATTTTCAGGCAATTTTTACAAGACACAGCTAGACATGGACAAGTTTACCTTGCCATACCTGTTTGATATAGTCATAAAATAAAAGATCAGAATGTGATTGTTATTTTCAGAATGACATTGTTGAATAGGTGTAAGAGGTTGGATCTGGCAACCTCGAACACATCTATGCTAGATATGGCCAATTTAAATGCTAAATGATTAATATATCAAGTTAGATAGACACAGCCATGATGGGGACGATGTGGTCATTCAACTTGCTAGAAAAAACAGCCACATCTCCATCAATCTATCCAAACTAAAATCTACAAGAAAGTGCAGCAATATGTGTAGTCATGAACCTCTAGTGGCTTGTTGCCTGGAAGATATCCAAAAAATTACACATAATTCTGAATGTACAGATTCAACTTTCAACCTACCAATAAATACTCTCCTATCATGATGCCTTTGTAACAAAGGATGGCAGCACATCAGTCTATATTCAAATCCTATTACCACCACCATTCTTTATTACCAACCATCATTCCTTTTTCTGAATCTCTCTCTCACTTTCCCATTATTCCCCACCATCACTTATTATTTACTCCAATCACTTCCAATTCTTTGGGCCATCAACCATTTTCATTGCTACCCCCACACTCTCTCAAATTACTTCATCCTCTATCACCTGTTGTCATACATTGCCTCCTTTCTCTTTCTCTCTCTGCCTTCATCACACTACTCATACTGTTTCTATTCAATCCGCTTACCAACAATCATCATGTAGCTGACTATCCCTCCCTCTTCTATTCCTCAATATTCTCTCTTCCATCACCCTCTTACTCCAGTTCTTCTGATTCTTCTTTTCTTTTACTCTTCAACCACTCCCCTACCCCACTCTCTCTTGCTTTCTTCCCATCCAGCTGCATGAAAAAGAAAAGAATAAATGTACTGAGACAACACAGGGAAAAGAGATTCTCTTTAGTTTTTTGAGAGAGAAACAGAACAATTCTCAAGGTGGTCCTTTCTTAAAATGCACCCAGTGCCTCTCAGTTGGGTTGTTGGTAGAAAGGCCATCCTGCCTCAGAAACCATGCCAAAATGGAACATGCAGGCAAGAAATAACTTCTCAGCTTATCTAGATGGGCAAAAGCTCTGAATAAGGATTGGCTCAAATCATAATGAGCTGTTCATTTGTTGATTTCAAAAGAATATTTCCTTTGAGAGAACTCAACAGTCAAGTCGTAAAATAGTCTTTCCAAAGTAAAATGCAATAACACAAAAACAGTAATTTAAACAGTGATTGCATGTTCATTTTCATTTAAAATCTCTTTTTAATGTTCATAGTAGAAAATAAAATAAAAATTATTGAAAAAGATTTCATATTTTGATAAATATGAAAGAAAAGAATGAAAGTAAAAAAAAGTTTAAGTGTTCAAACTTAGAAACTAAAATGAACAAAATAAAATAAAATGAGTTTCCTTGCACAATGAAGATTGCTATATTTTGTAAGTGTCTACTCATAAAATTAGTTGTTAGCAATAGAGATGCAAATGTCAAGTTGGCTAGCTACTTAATAATTTGCATAGTCCATGGCAAAACTGTTTGGATATAAGAAAGAACAACACTGAAAACATAATTTTTTGATGCAGGTTAAAAATACAAAGTACAGGGGGAGAAAAAAAAATTATTAAAAAACCTCCAAAAAAAAAAAAAAGGCAAAGAAAAACCAAGCCCTCATCTTCCACTGATATGATGGGTAGGGGTGGTCGAGGAAATTTTGGCAAACTGTTTTTGTCTTCAGTTTGATTACATTCTCCCCTCCTGACGTACATAATTGACATGATGTATGCATTAGTAAGGCTGTTTATATTAGATTCGTTTTACTGATTGCAAATTAATAAATGTAAGGTGTTTTAACATAAGAGAAGAGAAATTGAACAAGAACAATGACGATGACGACAACAACAACAGCAACAACCACGGCAACAACAAATCAGTTTTTACAACAAATAAAAGAAGGAATGAACAAGGCAGAAAATAGCAAGGTGGATAAGAAAGTCATTTTCTTCTGAGTTTGACAGAATATGCCAGACGACAGGGCAATCATTGTTTGTGACAGCAATTATTGTAAGTAAATGTAAATGATACAGGTTAGAATTAGGGTTGAACAAGTTTCACACGATGGGACTTTTGAAAGGAAGAATAACTGAGCGAGGAACAATAGTAGTGGAGAAAAAAAAAAATGAAAGAAGTAAAAAAAAAAAATGAAATAAGTAAAAAAAAAATGAAATAAGTAAAAAAAAATGAAATAAGTAAAAAAAAATGAAAGAAGTAAAAAAAAAATGAAATAAGTAAAAGAAAAATTAAATAAGTAAAAAAAAATTAAATAAGTAAAAAAAAAAATGAAATATGTAAAAAAAAAAAAAGCAACATACCAATGATGGAAAAAATATAAGAGAGAGAGAGAAATGTAAACAAAGATGGAGTAAGGACAAAATTAAAAAAAAAGAAATGAAGAAAAACAAAGACAGAAAAAGATAAAATTAAAGCAAAAACAAAGCCCTGAGATGTTTTCTATTATTTATAACAATATCCGGTGTATCTAATTTCACCTTGAAGTTTTGAAGTCATTTAGTCAGACAAAAGTATATGATGAGATAGTGAAAGGTAGGGGAGAGTAAAATAACAAAGATATATCCAGATATTTAAGACAGCCCGTCTAGTAACCATGATCAGAGTGCCACTAACTAGAGGGGAAGAAAGAAGCAGGTGGCAGATCTTGTCTAGTAGTAACTGCTGTACAACATTCCCAGTATTTTTCATTATAATGGAGACAGCGTTCGCTTTGGGATTGATCCTGCTTTTATATAGCGCTGCTACTATAACAGCACGGCCGAATGCGGGAGCACGGTCGGCCGAAGAAGAGACCAATTTCGAAACAATGGTTCGGTTTTTGGTCAAGAAGCTCAATTCAAATGAACACCTACTACAACTCTTGGAACATAGATTCGAGAAGATGTCTGGAAATGTAAAAGTACATGCCTTGCTATTACAAAGACTCAAGAACGAACTGAAAAGTTACAGAGCAAGAAAGCAGAAACTAAGTGGAAACCTAACTACTAAGGATAATCCGTTATATTCTGATGGCACAAATAAACGGAGAGTACTGCACAGAGCAAGACGGCAGGCAGCTTACAGTTTTTTAAGCCCAGAGATTCTTGAAACGCTTGCACAACAAGAAAGAATCGGTGTCAATGACACCCCCATGGTGTTTGCCAGTGATCCACCACCTTTATTTCCTCAGGAGCTGATTTTCGTGAGTGCTCCAAATGTGCAGAGCACGCCAGAAGAAAACCTTGGGGAAACTACCGCGACTGTTACGGTTAGCACAGCCCCTCCTTCAACAAGTCCCACAGCAGAATTGAGAATTAAACTGCATCATAACGTAGATAGCAATCCAACCAATGCCCAAAGCCAAGGACAACCACAACCACAGCCACAACTTCAAGAACAACCTCAACCTCAACAGCAACAACCACCACCTCAACAACAACAACAACAACAACCCCAACAACAACAGCCACAACAGCAGCAGCAACAACAACAACAACAACAACAACAACAGCAACAATACCGAGGTTCAGACAATCTTGTTTTGCCACAACCAAAAGCAACTCCACAACCAGGTGTACTCAAGGAAGCTGATGAAGAATACGAAGCAGGAGATAATTATTCATCGTCAGCAGGTAATTCTTGGAGTAAATTCAATAAATCTGAAAAGAGCTCAGGCTCGGGACAGCGAACGGAACCGGATGAAATGGAACATGGAACCAAGAAAGGCTCTGGTAGAGATTCAGAGGGAGATGAACACCATAAAACCAGGTTCAATACTCATTCACGTCTATTTGGAAAACAGCATGGAAACAAAAGGAACTTCAAAGGCCCTCAAAAGAAAGACAGTGATTATGAGGTCTCCGACAAAGAAGAACGAGCATTTGTTCGTAGTAGTGAATATGAAAACTCAGAAACAAGTGGATTATCAAGGAAACGGCGATTTCAACCAATGGCCATTCGTGCTCATGATCCAAGAGTTGATTATACACCTGAAATGAATTATCCTTTACAACCAGACAAAGGCCAGGAAACAGAAGAGAGTCAACCTTCTGAAAATGGAAAATCTAGTAACGCTGGCATTGTTTGGATTTCAAAAGACAGTCGGAATGAACTGGGTACGATAGAACCAGAAACAAAATCTGGACAACAGAATTCTCAAGACAACTTAACAATTTTTCAAAGAATTGATGGTTCTTCTCAAGATTATCCAGGGAATAAAGAATCAGGAGCAACCAACAAACAAGATACGGATGAGTCTAAAACGGCACAGAGTGAAAATGGAGAACAAGCAGGTCAGGAACAACAAGGCCAGCAAGAGGCAGATACGACAGACACGAAGGGAAGTAACTCACAGAATCAGCCAGGAACTGATGATCACAAAACACCTTATCTTTACCCAGGAATAGATGAACATGGAATCCCACATGCTTACCCTGGGGTAGACGAACATGGAATCCCACATCTGTACCCAGGAATTGACGAGCATGGCATCCCGCATCTTTATTCCGGTATAGATGGATATGGAATTCCGTACGGAGGCCAAGTTGGCGATGAGTACGGGACTCATCTGTTGCCTATTGAAGAAAGCAACAATCACAAACACAATGTGCCAACTGGTGTGCAAAATGGCATGATAGACAAGAACAGATATGAAGGGATGTATCCAGGTGACGGTTTTCTAAACCCTCCGTATGGTGCAGAAAACTACTTGGACTTCCCACTTGATGGCGAAGCTGGTCAGATGAACATTCCGGAGGAAGAAGAAAAAAAAGATGGATCTGATGAAAGCAGTGATGAAGATACTAAAGGTGCAGCGTTGTCTCACAGTAAATATGGTGGAGTTAGACACATGGAAAGACTAAGAGCAGGAGATATTATATCCTCAGCAGAAAGACCAGCATTTAATATGGATCTTTATCCAGCAGAATCAAACACTTTGGCCGATAACAGTGCACAAGGGGACAAAGATTCAGAAGAATCTGGAGAAGCACCAACTCACAACGCCAGAAGTTACCATGGTGATTACCACGACCCAGTCAACAGTCAGTTGTTTATGTTTAACAAAGAATATCCTGATAAGAATTCGTTGTTACACAAAATCCAAATGGCTGCCAACCAAAGGAATCCAATATATTCAGGAATAGATCCAGACGAAAATCAAAGTACTGACAAGCAGAACATGAATTATGGCAGACCAAACTACAACATAAATCAAAGGCATGACAGTAATCCTGGCAGGTATTTACCAAATTCAAACAGACAAGGATTTAATAGGGATTTTAGACGTCGGAGTTTTGATGGGATGAATAGAGGAATTCATGATACAACATCCAATCGATTTGGATATGGCACAATGTCGGATCACTCGGGTTACGACAAAGGCTTTGATCGGTTAAACTACGAGTCTAGATTGTTCGGTAAACCCTTTTACAACACAAATCCAAAGGGATACTATCACAGTCAAAACAGGGGTTACAACAACAACCCTTTCTCAAACTACAACAGTCAACCAAACTACAACAGTCAACCAAACTACAACATGGGGTCGAAAAGAAGCAGACATATGATCCAATCTAACAGCAGGTCAAATCTCCATTCTATGCAGAGGATGCATAACCTACCATTCAGCAGATATAATACCAAAAGTGGATACAATGCAGAGAACAGTTACAATAACAACCAGTATTACGATATTGGAAGAAACAACCGAGTAGAAAGCAGCTACACATCACACACCAGAGGCACTGCCTATCCAGCTTCAGATGAACAAGATGAGATATTTGGCACTGACGCCTATTACAACAATGACAGTGGAGAAGTAAGAGATGAACGAAAGAACAATGCCAATAGCAACACCAACAACAACAATAGCAACAAAAATAACAACACACATCATGACAGTGCTGAGAGAAGAAACAGCAATAATTTCATGTATTAAGATATTTGCATTCTGATGAGTTAGCTTCTGCCCAGCTGTTAACATGAACGACCAACACAAGGTATGTTACTGAAGCACACACATACACACATTATTATTATTATTATTATTAACTCCAGTTTCGTTGGAATTTTTGGAGTCTTGCATGTATAAAGGGCTTGCTATCTGTAGCCTACAGTACCATGCTATCTATTCTTTTCAACTATCTAATACTTGCATGTTTATTTTGTATCATTATTATCATTATTACTATTTTTAAGGTGGCAAACTAGCAGAATCGTTAGTATACCAGGCAAAATGCCTAGTGGCATTTCATCTGTCTTTATGTTCTGAGTTCAAATGCCGCCGAGGTCAACTTTGCCTTTCATCCTTTTGGAGTCAATAAAATAAATATCAATTGAGCACTGGGGTAGGGTGGGGGTCAATGTAATTGACTTACCCTCTAGCCCAAAACTGCTTCTCTTGTGCCAAAATTTGAAATTATTATTATTATTATTATTGTTATTATTATTATTATTATTATTATTATTATTACTGTTGTTATTATTACTTTATATACACACAATAGATTAAACTGGTGGAAAAGCAAAATTCCCAGCAATGGGATACAAGTAACCTTAGATGCCAAAAACCTTCCAAAGTATCCTAGCTGTCCCTAATAACACTGTTTTCTGGAGTTGCACTAAACTAGGTTTTATGCCTATTTCCTCAATCCATCTGTTCAAATCTTCAGGGATAGTCCCTAATGCCCCTATAACTACAGGGATACATTTTACACACTCTTTCCATAACACTACTTATAGCCTTGAGATAATGCCATTACCTTATTTTAACACTTTCAATACCAACTCATCTAAGTTCAAATCTAATTCTATTATAGACAATCATATTTTTCAAGTATTCATATTTGAATTAAAAATATCCATTACGATTTTCTCTAAGACCATTTTCTTGAGTTATGTTGTGAACCAGTTTAATATTGGCAAAAAAAAATTTAAGTATTTTTGTCAATATTAAACTGCAAATTCATGATTATTTTCAAAATTGAATGGAACGCACAAACATATATTATGACACTAAGAGATATGCAGACATACATCTGTATATGTGTGTTGAGTGTCTGGAGTGGTGTACAGATACAGGGTGTCCACAAGATCTGGGTACATGGATTAAATGAAATCATTACATAAACAATTAAATATAAGAAATAATAATTTCTTAAAGTATGTGTTAATCCCCATGTACCCAGACATTGTGGACACCCTGTATATCAATAAATACAAAGTTAGTAAAAGTTGGAGAAATATGATTTATTTATTAGTTATCACTTCTATTCAC
>NC_069003.1:32003185-32005196 GCF_001194135.2 Octopus bimaculoides
ATATATACATATATATATATATATATGTATATGTATATATATATATATGTGTAAAGCAAAAAACAATCACTGAAAACACTATTAGTTTTGATTAATTTCCTTTATATGGAAAGAATGTACTTCAAAGAAATAATTGATAAATAAATTGTACTTCCTCAACTTAGAACAATATAAGCTCAATTTAATTTTAATTTTTTATAAATTGATTTTAATTGAGTTTTTACATATATAGATATGTAAATATGTAATGTACATATGTGTGTGTGTATATACGCACATATATATGTATGTAGGTAGGTTTGTATTGATTGTACATATATATATATATATATATATATATATATATATATATATATACAACATGACATTTTAATAAGCAGAGCTTCAAATCTGATCAATTTGAGAATTTCAGTAAATGTATACCAATATCAAAAGACAAAGTCAAACACAGACCAATTATTCTATCAGAAATAATATGTTCTTCATTTTATTTTAGCCCATTGCAGCTAAAGCCATATATACATAGAAATGGATGACTTTTTTATAGCTATCTTTATTTCCTTATTTGCTTTTGAATGAAATATCTAATTAATCATTCAAAAACATTCAAATAAATGTCTCCTTGTTTGCTCGCCATTCTCTCTTCAAAATTTTTGTCACCATATCTAAACAGCTTCAATTAATTTTGAAAATAATGAAGAACGTAGTAAAATAATTTTATCATTATTAAGTTATTGTTTGGCATACAATAATAAGCACAAGGTCTGAGATTTTGAGGGAGGAGGCTCGTCGATTAAATCAGTCTCACTGCTCAACTGCTACTGATTTTATCAACCCTGAAAGGTGAAAGGCAAAGTCTACCTTGGTGAAATTTAATCCCTTAGTGTTTAAACCAGCCATATCCAGCCAGAATTTTTTACCCGTTTTATTTTCAAACTGGTCAAATGTGGTCTTTCATAGTATTTAACATGGTTCTGGGTTTAATTCCACTGCATGGAACCTTAGGCAAGTATCTACTATTATAGTCTAGGGCCAACCGAAGCCTTGTGAGCGAATTTGATTGAGGGAAACTGAAAGAAGCTTGTTATATATATGTGTGTGTGCCTGAGTTCATCACTGCCACCACCACTACTTGACAACTGCTGTTGGTATGTTTATATTCTTGTAACAGCAGTTCAGCAAGATGAAACTGATAGAATATGTAGTGAGGTCAATTCATTCAACCAAAATTCTTCAAGGCAGTACCCCAGCATAACCAGACTATTGACTGAAATCCCTTCATTATTCTTGAAGGGATATAGGAATAATGAAAGGGAGAATGACAGACACAAAATTTATAAGAATGGGTATATCAAGATTGAATATAAGGAATTATAATTTTTTTTATTTTATGTATTTTTGGTTATTTTATTAATCATCATCATCATCGTTTAACATCCGCTTTCCATGCTAGCATGGGTTGGACGATTTGACCAGGAGGCGACACCAGGCTCCAATTTGATTTGGCAGAGTTTCTACAGCTGGATGCCCTTCCTAACGCCAACCACTCCAAGAGTATAGTGCGTGCTTTTACGTGCCACCGGCACAAGGGCCAGTCAGGCGGTACTGGCAACGGCCACGCTCAAAATGGTGTATTTTACGTGCCACCTGCATGGGACCCAGTCCAGCAGCACTGGCAATGATCTCGCTCGAATGTCTTTACACGTGCCAGGAATGCGACGCTGGGAATAGGTGCCATCACGATTAGGCAACGCTGGGCAAAGGTGCCATCGGTCAAAATTTGTTATAATTATGAAAGGCCTTTGCAAGTTTGTTTTAACATATGCTTAGTTCATTGCAGGGAAATGCACCCAGTTTGGTAGAAAGGCCTTCTTAAAACAATTAAGAACTCGTCTAAGACTTACTTCTGTTTTCTTTCAGAGATTTCTTCCACAACATCATCACTGTTAAAGTCAAGATCCTCATCATCCACTGGAATGTCAGATAGGGCTTCTGAGCTATCATTCTTCTT
>NC_069003.1:32005206-32013674 GCF_001194135.2 Octopus bimaculoides
TCACCATTGCAGCCTCATCTTCCTCCATCTCTTGCTTCAGTAAAATGACGTTCTCCTTGTGTTTTTTGGACCTCTCATGATTGGCAAATCTGAAGAATAAAGATGCTTTTCAATTAATTAATGTAATGACAATCATATTAATATTATGTTATTATAATGTAAATACTATTATAACATAATATTACTGTTATTATTATTATTATTATTATTATTATTATTATTAAAATTAGTTTAATGTTCTCATTTGCTTTGTTTCTTTCTGTTTTTTTTCTTTACAATATAACAAATTTCACTGGTGAACAAAGAAAATGTGAGCTTTTGCTACCAAACAGATCATGAATGAAGCAAAAACCTCAACCTTATTTATCAACACACCCGACCAGAATATATATTTTTTTGAATATGAATCAATGGAGAAGCTTCTACATGGTCATTCAGTCTGCTAGAGATATCAGCCAAATTCCAACTATCATCTTTAAAAAGGAAGTATACTCTGGACAATGTAGTTCCAGATATACAAAGGAAGAGAACAGAAACCTTTTATTGTTGTTGCTTGATCGGGGCTACACAACAATTAAGAACAACACCTATCATATATCCAGAATACCCAACCTACAACAAATACAATAATAATCCTGTTGATTACTGATCGAAAGATTTATTTGATTGATCAACACGAAATCAAGGATGGAGGATAAAACACAGATCAAAAAAAAAAAAAAAGCTTGAAAAGCAAAAAAAAATTTAAAAATTGGAAGAACAACAAATATAATAAAGTTGCAAACAAAAAACAAAACAAAAATAAGTTGATATTTTCAAGGCAATAAAATCATTGGTTTCGAGGTTGTAGAGTCTAAAGATTATGGACTATAACCAAAGACTGTTTATTTCATATGATAATTATTCTCAATGGGAAAAGGACTGATGTTATGTACCATATATACTCATGTATAGTTTACACCCCAGTTTTGCATACAGCATTCTTGGTTCAGTACTTGATTTACATATATCCCAGGCTGTGTTAATTAATACTGCTTATAACATTATATTTTTCATCGTAACATATCAAACATGTAACCCATATCTGTTTGTAGCTCTTAACAAATTAAACCCATGTTAGTGAATTCTTAATTCTTTATATGTAATGATTCTAGTTTTATTTATTTAACCCTTCAGCATTTAAACCAGTCACATACAACCCAAATATTCAAACAGTTTTATGTTCAATCTGGCCGGATCTGACCTCTCACACCTACCCTACAATGTCATTCAGAAATATACAATCACATCATTGAAATCTCAAAGCTATGCGATAATGCATGGTTAATTGAAAAAGTGAGCTAATAAGCATTACATTTGAGATAGTAATCTGAATGCTAAAGGGCTAATCATATACGATAACAAAATTATCACACTCTTACTATGCTGGTATGTATAAACCATCTATTCATCATCATCATCATCATCATCGTTTAACGTCCGCTTTCCATGCTAGCATGGGTTGGACGATTTGACTGAGGACTGGTGAAACCGGATGGCAACACCAGGCTCCAGTCTAATTTGGCAGAGTTTCTACAGCTGGATGCCCTTCCTAACGCCAACCACTCAGAGAGTCTCAATTGATATTAAATGTATTTTCTGGTGTAAAACATGTGTGGATGCATGCTTATCAAGGTGAACAAATTTTTTTATTAAATGATTGCTATAATTTCCTTACATAAAATCTGAGATCAGGAAAAAATATGAGGAGGATGAGGATGAAGAGGAAGATGATGAACCATCTTTATTACACCTGAGAGGTTGTCTCTGTTAAGACTAAAGTATCCATTCTACTCTTATGTTGCTTGTCTTCATTCTGTCTTTTTCTTTGAAGGAATTGTAAATTAGGTGAAAATATTAAACCTTTAACTTCAAAATTAAATTTCATGGTTATTTTAATAATGGTTGTTAACTCTTTAGTATTTAAATCGGCCATATCTGGCCCAAACATGCTATGCATTTTGTGTTCTAACCAGCCAGATCCAGCGTAACACACCTACCCGTCAATGTTATCACATCATCAAAATTTCAAAACTATGAGATAATACACGAATAGTTACAAAACAACGTGAATGAAAACACATTACATTTGACAGAATATGAATGTCAAAGGATTAAATATCCGTCAAAAATTAGAATTGGTTTTTTTCTACAAATTACATTGCCTCAATAGACTTGACATATCTCAAAATAAAATAGTTTCAAACAAGAGAGTTAAGGGTAATGAAATTTTGAGTGGATATATCTGATTTCTGCAGGGAAGAGATTAAATCAGTGAATGGAACTAACATCAATATATGGGATATTAAGGAGCATGTTTAGTAGCATTTCATCTATTTTTAGCTTCTGAATTCAAATTCTGCCAGCATTAACTTTGCCTTTCATGAAAGCAGGGTCAATAAAAATAAGTACCTGTTGAACACTGGGATTGATATAATCAGCTTAACCACCTTCTCTGAAATTGCTGGCCTTGTACCAGAATTTGAAACCAAATATATACAATATTGATTTTACTGTTTTTATTGCCAAAATTACTAGTTTTAACAAACAGATCATTCATTCATTCATTTGATAATTCTAGTTCATAAAATTGATGTACTTACGCTTTATCACTTTTAAAAGCTTTATTGCATGCTACACAAAATAAGTCACCAGCATAATCTGCATCTTCTTCAGAGGAGAGATCTGTGAAAAAAAAAACAAAAGAAAAAAAAAGAAATTAATCCTTTAACATTCAGATTCTTCTGTCAAATATAATGTTTATTTATTTACATTGTATTGAATAATCATGCATTATCTTGTAGCTTCAAGATTTTGATGATGTGATTTATTTCTAGAGTGACATTACGTGGCACCTTGGGCAGGTGTCTCCTATTATGGCATCGGGCCAACCAAAGCCTTGTCTGTGGATTTGGTAGGCAGACAGAAGCTGAAAGAAACCTGTTACACGCACATATACATACATACATATACGCTTTTACTCTTTTACTTGTTTCAGTCATTTGACTGCGGCCATGCTGGAGCACCGCCTTTTAGTCGAGCAAATTGACCCCAGGACTTATTCTTTGTAAGCCTAGTACTTATTCTGTCGGTCTCTTTTTGCCGAACCGCTAAGTTACGGGGACGTAAACACACCAGCATCAGTTGTCAAGCGATGGTGGGGGGACAAACACAGACACACAAACACACATACACATATATATACATATATACGACGGGCTTTTTCAGTTTCCGTCTACCAAATCCACTCACAAGGCTTTGGTTGGCCCGAGGCTATAGTAGAAAAAAAAACCAAAAAAACGAAGAACAAACACAAGAAAAAACACAACGCAAGGACATGGTACATGCAAAGTACTAACAGATGCTCAGGGAAGGAAAGAAAGGTAGTTTTACATTTAAAGCAAAGGTCTTCGTCAGAAACAGGAGATGGAGGAAAGTCCAAGGGAAAAGGAAGACGGAGACACCAAGCAATGTTTAGGTATAAGTGAACTTTGGGTTAATTAAAATGTTTGACGTATTTCAACTTCTAATGGCAAATTTACAGTAGTTGCCGTGGGGAGAGGGGAAAAATTCATGGTAAAAGGGGACGTTACTGTGACATCAATAATTATTATTAATAGTAGTATTATTAAATAACAACAAACAGGTTACAGAAATTAATAATCTTTCTCTGTATCTTCTTTTCGTTTCTTTCTTTGTAATAATAATTAAACTTAAATCACCTTCGGAAAATTTATCACCAAACTCTTTCTGGTGAAGCGATTCTAATTCTTTAATTTCTTTCTCTACCTTCGACGTGGCACTCCACTCTGGCTCTTGATAATTTTCAAGCAATCTGAAGAAACAAAAAACAAGGTGTCATATAAAAATATTATGAACAATATATTTAAAAACAATAATTATTTTTAACCAAGAAGCAAACTTTGTAGGTTGAAGAACTGATCCCAAAACTTGGGTGGTTCTTTATTCTACTGACCCTTGAAAGAACAAACGGCAAAGTTTACCAATGCAAGATTTGAACTCAGATTGTAAAGAACCTTAATGACTACCGAATCCACTACCTTTTATTAATTCTTTCTTTATTGGCGACAAGGGTCACAAAATCATTTAGAACAATACAGAGACAAAGAATGGTTCGGATTTATACAGAAACATGTAAGCAATAAAACAATAACAATCTGCAAAAAAAAAAATCTTTATTTTAAGTGATGTTCGTAAATGACTGTTACCATCATTCAAGCAGTGTTTTTATTTTCCAATCTTCCCAGAAAACATGTCTGGCCATGTGGAAATATTACCTTACTTGGAAACAGGTGAGCTGGGGAAAAAAATCTACCTCAACAAATTCCATCCAACCCATGCAAGCATGGAAAAGTGGATATTAAAATTATGATGGTTAGTCCACATTACTCCATAAAGAGCACAGGGCTGATTTCCTGGTTTCTCTGGCATATATACATATTCCTTCTAGGACATGATGCCAGTCCATCACAAGATTACTCCTTTTTACCAGCTGAATGGACTGGAGCAATCTGAAATGAAGAATTTTGCTCAAGGACACAGTGCACATTCCAGTCCAGGAATCAAAAGCCACAAGCTTACAATCATGAATCCTACACCCTAACCATTAAGCCATGCACCTCCACTTTAATGATGGTGATATACAAAGAGATATTGACTTATAAAGTGTTTAATACACTTTGTAGTATAATATGGTTGCACAACAAAATACGATGTCCCTACAAGTAATTAAAACATAGGATGGTAGAAAACTTCCGACAGGAGAATTTTTTGCTGCTAAGAAAAATATTTAAATGAAGAGATATTTACTTCAATCTTTCTTGTACTTGTTTTTTACGCATTTCTTCACTTTTCTGAGCCAATTCAAGAGCTCTTCTTTCCAATTCTTCCTGAAAATGGGAAATAAAACTTAAAGAAAATGTAAAGTTTAATATCTGCTTAAATTCTAGTCAAAAAATAATGAGAATTAGTTAGAAGCCTAGTTAGTTCAAAAGCTAATATATTATGGCCAGATATTCTGGACAATTAAAAAACATGTTAATATATGATATTAGGATTTTTGTTAGACATATGAACAGTCAGCACCAATATTAATGATAATGGTTCTTAATTTAGACAATTTATGATAATAATTCTTAATTTAGAGGTAAAGGTTCCTTGTTCTAATCCAGTTTGGCTGTGTGGATATAGTCTACTTTGTTAACATATGATCTCAAGTTCTATGTCACTTCTCAGTGCCACGGGCAAGTATTTTCTACTGAAGCCTTGAGCTGACAAATACCTTGTAAGCGAAATTGGTAGATAGAAACTGTATGAAAGCCTGCCATATATTTTTATACACACAAACACATATATGTGTGGGTGTGTATTTATGTGTGTGTGTGTGTGTGTGTATGTCTCGCTGAATATTTACATTCTGCATTTTACATAAAAACACTGAGCCACAAACAGTAGTTTCTTGATCCTCCCTGTCATCAGATCATTCAATAGCTTTTGCTTCTTCGAAGACGAATGAAAAATGTTTTATTTCAAAAACAGGTGAGTGTTAGAGCTAAGTGTTAACAATAGGAAGAGCATCCAGTTATAAAAAAAATACCTCATAAACATGTACTCCCCTAAACCATGCTAGCATGGAAAAATAGACATAAAACGAAAACACCTGTTTGGTGTAAGGAAGATAACTCAGCAATATCTAAATACTACAAGGTATTATAAGGAAATATTCAAAAGTTTACAAATTTGCCACAAAAGCCATTTAAAGTTTTCCAAAGAATATTGATGTTTTAGCTCCATATTTTTTATGTGTGAGTGAATTATATACAAATTTGAATAGGTGCTGAGTTATTGGAACAAGAAGACAACTGGAATTTTTTATTATTTTATCTTTGATTTATAGCTAATTCAAGGTGGCAAGCAGGCAGAATTGTTAGTATGCTGGTCAAAATACTTAGCAGTGTTTCATCTGTCTTTACGTTCAGAGCTCAAATTCCACCAAGGTCAACTTTACCTTTCATTCGATGAAATAAGTGGCAGTTGAGCACTGAGGTTGATGAAATCAACTGATCCCCTCCCCTGAAATTACTGGCCTTGTGCCAAAATTTGAAACCAATTTATAACTCCCCCTTTGTAAACATAAGGACACAGGAAATGTGTCAAGGCCGACAGGAAGCGGTGCAGCTTCCTAGGTCTAACCAACAGTAGTATTAATCCCTTCAGGGGGACTGTCAATTTAAATTGACAGCATACAACTACTTCATCGTGTCACTACTGCATAAATCTCTCTGAGAGATTTAGAAATGTATTATTTCTAAATTTATAACTAGTTTATAGATTTAATTTAGGTAGCTATTTGTCTCTACAATGCTTGGAATCTTGTGTCCATTGCTTGCTTGTTTAATATGGCCCTCCAACTTAGATTTCAATGTGATAGAGTGTGAATTAAGCTCCTTTTGTTTGGCAGAGGTAAAGATTAGGTATCAAATATACATTTAAGATGAAAAATAAAAGCAATTTTTGAAATTGTGTTATATATTCCCTTCCACCACCAAATTATTTATTCAATGCACCAATTCTATCCATTCCACATTAATACACACATGCACACCCTTATATATTTGATAGGCTTCTGCAAAGCTTCTGTCTGCAAAATTTCAATTATAAGCTTGGGTCAGCCTCAGGTTATGATAGAATACTCCTTCCCAAGATAACATGTAGTGAGACATCTGCAACTGAACACAGAAACTTCACACTTACATGGTAATGCCAATTTAATTAAAACAATAGCAACTACTTTGATTAATATTTGTAATTAAATGAAACAACCAATTCTAACTGGTTCCTGTTCCTTACCTTATGAGCTTTTACTCGTTTGTCTCGCTTTTTAACAAAAGCTACCAGTTGCTGTAAAAAAAAAAATGAAAATAAGAACAAAAATCTAACAAAAACTGAATCAAAGAGAGAATCACAAACTCTATATCTGTTTAAAATATACTTCACTGTATCACTGTATCAACTAGGCTACTGGATGTTGTTATACATCGCTGATCACAATGTGCTTCCTTGCAAAGTTGTAGCCTTCAAATGATGCCACCCTGTTGGTAGGGTAAACATTTCCTCTGAATCTAATGCCAGTCCATTGTGTGGTTACTCATTTACAGCTGAGAGGACGGGAACAACATGAAATGAAGTCTCTTCCTCAAAAACACAACGCACCACCCAATCTAGGAATCGAAACCACACAGTCATGCTCATCTGTCTCTCTATATATAGATACATGCAGTGTCCTTTATTTCCAATCTTCAGTGAAAAAATTAATTTATTTGGAAACAGCTGAGGGTTGATGACAGGAAGGGCATCTGGCTGTAGAAAAAAAAATCTGTCTCAACAAATTCCATCTGACTCATACAAGCACGGAAAAGTGGACAGTAAAACAATGTTGATGATGATGATGAAAAAATAGCATAAATTTCCAAGAGTGAGCTTTAACAAAAAACATTTTTACAGGTTCACCAAAACAGACAATAAGGTAATACTCACACGAATTTCTTCATTTCTTTCTTTCTTTGCAGCATCACGAAGTTTTTTGTTTTCGGCTTCCATTAAGCGTCGAGTTCGCCGATCGGGTGCCTCTCGTGTGTCGAATTTCTCCACCCAGACGTAGGATTTAGCTGTGCAGTAACTTGACCAATAACCATAGAACACATTAACAACCTAGGAAAATATAAATATATTCTTTAGATGAACACAAACGTTAAGAGTAATGTTACTTCCTGCATTTACAAGAAAATGAAATTAATATTAGTATTAAGGCACATGGCTCAGTGGTTAGAGCATCGGGCTCACAATCATGAGATAGTGAGTTCAATTCCCAGACTGGGCTGTATGTTATGTTCTTGAGCAAGTCACTTTATTTTTCATGTTGCTGCAGTTCACTCAACTATAGAAATGAGTTGCAACATCACTAGTGCCAAGCTGTATCAGCCTTTGCCTTTCCCTTGGATAACCTCGGTGGCGTGGAGAGGGAGAGGCCGGTATGCATGGGCGACTACTGGCCTTCCATAAAACAACCTTGCCGGTCTTGTGCCTAGGAAGGGAACTTTCTAGGTACAATCCCATGGTCGTTCATGACTAAAAGGGGTCCTTTCTATTAAGGCAGCATGTTGATAGAATAAGTTAACATGTCAGTCCACTCAACTGCAAATGGGTCCTGCAATGGAATAGGCCTCTGATCAGGTGGAATGTTGGCCAGCTCGCCAGCCAGCAGGGTGGCATCAATTGAAAGCTAAAGCAATGTGAAGTGCATTGTGACCAGTGGTGTATAACAATATCTGATAATCTGGTCAATACCATGATACCATGATATATGTGTGTGTGTGTGTGTGTGTGTGTGTGTGTGTGAGAGAGAGAGA
>NC_069003.1:32013684-32016159 GCF_001194135.2 Octopus bimaculoides
GTGTGTGTGTGTGTGTGTGTGTGTGTGTGAGAGAGAGAGAGAGGCCTTGTTTTAATTTAGTGTTGTATTTGTAGATGAGTGTCACTGCCATACAAGCAGTGTCATTCGTTTCCAATATTCCGCAAGAGTATGTTCGGCTATAGGGAAATACTGCCTTGCTTGGAAACAGGTGAGGGTTGGCAGCAGGAAAGGTACCAAGCCATAGAAAATTTGCTTCAAATAAATTCCATTCAAATTAAACAAGCATCGAAAAATGGAAGTTAAATAATGATTGTAAGGATGGAGGGCTTTGTTGGTGTTGTTATCGTTGCTGGAGTCAGCCATGATTGAACAGACTTATGATCAAAAGAATTTTATAACTTGCCAACCCACCAAGAATACAGAATACAAAAGAGCTGGAATAAACACCACAAAGCATTCTGTGTCCATTACAGAACTATTAAAAATTGGTATAATCAATACTAACCTCATCAAAATTGCTATCACGCTGGCCAAACGAAGGGATTTTCATGTCGGAGTCCTTATCGTCCATGTAGTTATAATCTTCCTCAGCAAGGATGTCAAAGACATTTCTATATACACTGTAAAATCCCTTCAATAAAAAGAATAATAAAAAGAACATTTAAGGACACAAGGACATTGACAAAAAAAATCTCGTAAAGTACCAATGTAAAAAAATTAGGTATAATTGTTCCATAGAAATAAATCCAATGAATCCAATTCTATGGATCTAAAATGGTTCATAGGTGCAGGTTTGGCTGTGTGGTTAAGAGTCTTGCTTTCCAACCATGTGACCTTGGGTTCAGTCCCACTATGCGGAATTTTGGGCAAGTGTATTCTATTAGCCCTCAGGCCAACCAAAACCATGTGAGTGGATTTGGTAAATGGAAACCAAACATAAAAATCATAGGTATATGGACAAGGACAGCTGCATAAAGAAGAGCTGATCACTAACTATGGAAGGAACCTGGGAAAGAGGTAGACCCAGGAAGACATAGTATAAGGTGGTGAAATATGATCTTCAGAAGTTGAGTCTCATGCAAGTGATGACAAGTGATTGAGACTTTTGGCAATTTACTCTGCTTAAGATGTGTTAAGCTACATGAAATCATAGTCATGGTGCAACCTCTGGTCTTTCCAGCTCTAGTCAAACTGTCCAACCCATGCCAGCATGGAAGGCAGATGTTAAATGATGATGATGATGATGGCACTTGTGAGGTCAGCGTGTAACTTGCAAGACACAAAAAGAACAAAGAAAAAGCTCCCAGTACTTGGAGGAGGGGGTATTTGAGAGGAGAAGGTGGAGATGGGTGGCTTTATGCCATCTGTTGAGAGGTTGAAATATGACAGAGGGACAAGTATGGGTTTGCTATAGAGGAGATACATAGATGAAAGAGATACAAATAAGGTATTGGTTGGACATTAACAAGAAGAACATTCGAAAATTGAAAATTAAAATGTGCCGTTAGATCAAGTAGACGAGAAGAAAGAATGGTGAGCGGTATTGTGACAGAGACTTACATTTTCCTCATCACCGTATCCAGAATAACAGGAAGAGTTGAAAAACTGGAAAATATTCAAGCTGTTGTCTTCAAAATCACCTTTGCCGAGTCCTGCAAAAACGTAAACAACAAACATATTTAAAACAAGCAAATGAAGCATTAGGGAAATTATAACAAGTGAGAAGAAATAGATTTAATATATACAGGGTGTCCACAAAGTCTGGGTACATGGGGATTAACACATACTTTAAGAAATTATTATTTCTTATATTTAATTGTTTGTTATGATTTTATTTACTCCATGTACCCAGGCTTTGTGGACACCCTGTAGAATAGGTATTTCATATTTTTTCATATCCAGGTCACATACGCTGATCACAGACTCCTTTGTAGTCAATCTGCCTTCACACAAATTATAAATAACACATTCTACACTAATTGTTCCATGCATTACAGTCATAGAGCATCATAATGTGTGTTTGAGGAAAACCTGTTGAGGAGCTGTACTGTAAAACTGGTTGTAAAGGAATGGTTCTTAAGAAGCCAAAACAGATTATGGAGCCTGGTGAGGCCCCTGGACTAGCCAGCTCCTGTCAAGCCATCCAACCCATGCATGCTGGCATGGAAAGCAGATGTTAAATGATGATAATGATGAATGAGAATAATGTTGTTATCTACATACCTCCATGAAGTATAGCATCTCTATGCTTGTCATACCAAGCTCTTTCTTGTGGATCACTGAGTACTTCATATGCTTGCTTGATGCACCGGAACTGGATTGTACTCTCAGTTATGTTTTCAGGATTCTTATCTTTAAAGAAATAAAAAAAAATAACATTTAGTTACTTAGTTACTGTTTAGAATACAATGGTATAATATTGCTTACTAATTTTTTTTTAATACAGGCACCGGGTGACAATTTATATATACATATATAAAGACAGACAAGATAGATGTGCATATATATATATAT
>NC_069003.1:32017368-32028669 GCF_001194135.2 Octopus bimaculoides
TATATATAAGGGAAGATGTTCCCAGTACTTGCATTCATTTAGATCCAGGGACAGAGAGAACTCCACTTCCCTGTTGCACTTTCTCTGGAGACTTTGTGACCGCCGAGACAAATCACTCAGCATCAAGCGGACTATTTTCAACAGCACGCCGCCATATTCACCCACCACTCCCAATTGCCATCTGTGCCTCTACGAAAAACTATACATATATGTATATATACATATATGTACGTCTCTTTCACTGAACTCTAAACTCGGCTTGCGAAGACCTGTTGGGGCAAGCGAAAGCGAAATCGTGATGGCGCCTGTACCAGTGGAGGACTAAGAGCACCGTCCGAGCGTGATCGTTGCCAGAGCACCAGCTGTCTGGCTTCCGTGTCGGTGGCACGTAAATAGGACCATTTGAGCGTGATTGTTACCAACGTCGCCTTCCTGGCACTTGTGCCGGTGGCACGTGAATAGACATTCGAGCGAGATCGTTGTCTCGGGTTCGGTTCCACTGCGTGGCACTTTGAACCAATGCCTTCTACTATAGCCTGCGGCTGACCAATGCTTCGTGAATGAATTTAGGAAACAGAAACTATGGAAGCCCCTCGTAACGTGTATTGGTCTCCACCACCATCACCACAGCTTAACAACTGAGTTGGTTTGTTTACGTCTTCGTGATCTAGCGATTCGGCCAAAAAGACCGATAGAAAAGTACGGGACTTGAAAATAAGTAGTGGAGTCAATTTTTTCAAGGTGGAAGCCCAGCGTAGCCACAGTCTATGGAGAAAATAAAGATACATGCAAACAATATAAGTTCACAGCGGGGAAACTTCGCCAAGTTCACACAGCAGAATAAATTATTTTGCCATGAATATGAACTTCCTAAACAAGGAAGTTACAAGTAAGAAATCCTTCATCGTGGAAAAAAGATATAAAAGTTTAGAACCTTCACTAGTTATTTCGGTGGAATTCTGCTATAAGCACCCCCTCATAACTTACGAGGGGTGTATGAAAAGTTTTGAGCCTTGAAGTCTTGTACCTTCCTCAGAAGTCTTGAACAATGTTTTGTTTATTGGGGGCTCAAGACTTTTCATACACACCTCGTATTTTATTATTTATTTTGAATTTTCATAAAATTTTTGAAAATTTCTGTTCTACACACGGGAATTCAAACAATTATGCAACCCCACCCGACAATTTTTTTTCTTTTAAGGGCTATCTAGCTGTTATTTTTAGTACATCTTAGGACCATCTAATACCCTTCTCGTTTCTCTCTCACTCTGATGTATTGATGTTTTTCGATATCTTTCTCCCCCTTAAATACAATTAATGGTCTATTGCAGGGGTTTAAACAAAAAAAATTCGGACTGTCCGTATTTTAAACTCTGAAAGAAGAAAGAAAAAGATCCAAAAAATTTTTCTGTTAAATGTATTTTCATAATCGTATAAATTCCTGTGTAGAACACAAATACACAAACATTTACTGAAAATTCCGAAAATAAAAAAAACTTATGAGAAGTTATATGGGGTACTCAAAACAGAATTCCGCCGTTGTTTCCTAAATATTGTATGCTAGAGAGAGGCAGACAGAGAGCTGGCTGTCCATTAATCTCCGAGGAAACCCATCTCTGGCTCCAAAAAATAAATCGCGCTTCCAAACAGTGATTGTTACATGACCTTTTAGTTGGCAAACCCTTTACAAATATAGACGTGTACATGTGGAGGCAGAAGTATAGTCGGATGCAGTGCACGATCTTTTCAAGCTACCAATACGTTTGTAAACTTCGACTCACATGTTCTGCCTGTTACGCAATCTGTTGACATATCACAGTCGCACACACAGCAGTGACTTTTCGGTCGATTAAGCCATCGTCGAAGTCCTTCCTTATCAATAATATTCTTGTTAAAGAATAATAAATATGTAGGGTAACCCATCAGATCAATGTAAAATAATTTTTATCATAACTGAACAAACACACACACACACATATATATATACATACACACACACACCGCACGCACACAAATTTATTTATTTAATATGAAGTTATCGAACACGTATAATAAATTGATTGTGAACAATTCTTAACTGGAATGAAAATAACACGAAAGTAAAGAACGATCTGTAATTAAATGACGGTTGCTGTTGCTTAACAGTTTTGATCAAAAGAATACCAGCCGTGACCATCCCGTCAATTTTTCTTGTTTTACTATTTCACAGACATTATTTATCCTGTTCTTGTTTTCTAAGAGGGTAGATTGTGACATGAAGGTTTGGTTTCTATATTTAACAGGACGAGCGAACACGTTAAAGCTCCCAGTCTTCTGTTAGGTCTTGTTTAGCCCCCAAATTAGCCTTAACTGAGTAGATCTCAGCTGTTCCAGCTTTGGCCATCCTATTCCTTTTTCTGGACCAATTTATTCAATGTCCCGTCATTATATTTTAAAGACAGCTATGTTATTATGAGTGAGAACCGGCAGCTATTTCTAGCGGATCGAAATTCCCTGTGTGGAGGCAAAATATCTATATAAACAATGAATGAAAAAGACATGTGGTACAAAAAGAATGTGAAATACTACGTCTGCTCCCATAAAAAAAACTTACCTGGATGCCATTTCAGAGCAAGCTTTTTGTAAGATTTTTTTAATTCCTCGTCTCCGACATCGAACGGAACTCCAAGTACTTCGTAATGACATTTCATGGTAAAATCAGCCGAGATCGCCCAAAAGCCTGGCTTCTACTGATCCCAAACAATTTCTTCAGATTCACAGGAAGTTCTCGGTTAGATTTCCGGAAAAAATTTTGATAGACAAAGCCGACGAAACGAAATATTATTCCTGTGTTGTTTCTCTATAATTTAATAAATCTAACGATGTTTGTTAGTTTATAGCAATAATTCATTGTTTTTTTATTATTTTGTGAAATAATAGAATTTCTTTGATTTATTATTATTCGTCCCTGTTGTTGTTATTATTTTTGTTTATCTAGGTCAACCCCTATTGAGCAGATGTATCATCGAAGACGTTTCATCCCTTGCGATCCCATTTTGGAGGAGTATCTAAGACAACACTATCTAATGTGTCTCACTTCATTTTTAAATGATGGGCTGTAGTTTGAAGCAGATTTTACTGCTAGTTGTAACAGTTTGAACGACCACGTAGACGCTTCACCGTAACTTCGTAGATGCCTCTGTATTTCACTTTGGTGATTAAAAAAGCCGAATCTAATCCCCCAATCCAGATTTTGTATTAACTGAACAAAGATGGCGACCGGCGAGGTTTCTGTTAGTGTCGAGTCAATTATTGAACAACAAATCCAAGAAGTTTCATTTGATGGGCAGGAATTATGTTTACCGCCGCTTTCTATGTCAGAAAACCTAACCAAACTTGCACATAAGATCGATTTTTACCGAGATGAAAGTGAAGAAAAGGGCAAACCAACATCGGAAGGGGAGAAGGAAACAGACGAGAAAGTGTTAGCGCCATTCCAACCTTCGCTGTGGCCGTGGGATTCTGTGAGGAATAAACTGAAGATCGCATTAACTGAGATAAGTGTTCTTAATGATGTTGTTAATATTGCAAAAGAAAGACGTTATATGATTCTTGATCACGTAGTTGGTGAATCTAACGAGTCTCGCGTGGCAGTTCAGCTCTTGGCAAAAAAGCGGAGTTTGGTTTCGGCTGCAGCTGTTTTGGTCGAGGGAACGGAACGTCTGAAAAAATCACAACAAGAAACAAGTGCGAGGACTCAGTCTGACTTTCACATAGAACTCTTAAAACTTAGACATAATTGGAGACTAAAAAAAGTTGGAAATACCATTCTTGGAGATTTCAGTTACAAATCTGTTGGTTCCAGGTATTGGCAGAGTGGAACGTTCGAGGTTGTTAAAAGTACGAAAGAGATGGACAATATTGATTCTATTTCTGGCACACCGAAAAGTTGTCTTGAAGTAATCATTCCAAGTGAGTTAGAAGGTGTTGCTTACGTAAAAATTGAAGTGAAGACTTTCCCGGAATTATCAGACCTGACAAGTGTAGCTCTGAAAATGCCAAGTGGATTATGTCCCGTTCCTTCAGACACATATTGGCATCAGAAATTGGAAGTTGCTCAAAATGTTTTGTTTTGCAAAGAACTATTTTCACAACTGGCTCGAGAAGCAGTACAGTTGAAATCTCAGGTACCACATATGGTTGTTGGTAACCAAATCATTACGAATATATTCCCTGGTGTCCAGCTCTCAATTGTATTGTGCCATTACAACGACAAGGATAAACGTGTTACTTCTCTCAAAGTGGATCACAACCATGTTCTTGAACATTCTCTTCATCAGCTTCTCCGAGAAGCTCATTATAAAACTATCAACCATTCACCCCCACATCCAGTCACTGTCACATTGGGTTTGAGCAAAAGGCGGCGACTTGCTGGGCCCCATGGTTACAGTCGCCAGGATCTTACAGAAATGACGGAGAACGAAACGCTGCTGGAACAAATAATACAACAGACAAAGCATGCTGTGCTTCGTAAACGTGTCATGGAAACAGTTGATAGGATGGCTATCCACGTACCTGATCCTCAGATTTCTACCCACTGGAGCTGTTTAAACAGCAGTCTTGAATCTAGTGTTAAAATTAATATAACTTCTCTTGGATATGAGATTAACAGGACATCGTTGGTGTTAGAGATTGGCACTGACACTATAAAAGCAATCAGTAGAGACGGAAGAGTCAGCATATTGTCATTCGAGCCCAAAGAATTAGAGGATCTGCTCATGTGGCAGATTGCTTTCCACCATTTAGCCATAATCGTATTCTTGAGTAAACTAATGGGGTGGCAAATTTTATCAAGTAGTAACTGTGTTGGAGTTGGACAGATGGAGCCTTTAGGTACTGCCTCTTCTATTACATTGGGGTCACCTAAAGGGGACAAACTGGTGTGCATTCGGAGTGGGGCTGCCACAGGTCAGCATGTATATATTCAATCTTTACCTCATTCTTATGACAGTTCAGTTGTTACAGATCCAAAGTGGAAAAACCTGGAAGGTTCCTTTCAGGAAGTGAACCTTGATAAGCTAGTCGGTCGGAGTTTTATAATCAAAATTGAATTTCTCATGGCTACGTTAATGTCATAAAGCATATCAACTAAAAACCTCTGGATATCTTTCTGCAGTGACTGACTAACGTGTCAAACCATGTTCCAATTTTTGAGATGATGGCACTAGTATGAAGGATATTATATCATATCAAATATTCTTAATATTGTATTTCCATACATTGATTAGGATTAAGTATATCTCTATTGTCATATAGTAGCCATCAATGTCATTCGGTCCAAAATCCATGGATGCTGCAGTTTATGCTGATCTGGATTTACTGGTGTGAAAAATCATGATATTGTAAATATATCCTTTTGAAATTACTCACAAAGGACAAAGATATATAGACGTGTCTGTATGTATATATATGTGTATGTATATACATATATATGTATACATATATGTATGTATACACACACACACATATATATATATATATATATATATAGGTATGTATGTATACATACATATATGTATACATATGTATGTATATATATATAATGTTTATGTTTAACTCGATATATTCCATGATCATTATACATATTTAATAATATCAATACAGTTTCTGCTCTATTGGTATTTTCTAGAGAAAGTTAGGGGTGTTTTATGTTGTTGGTTTTATTTCCCTTTTTTTTTTTAAACTCACCATAAAGAAATTTATAATTTCTGTAACTTTAAACTACAAATTCCTTTCGGAATCATCACATGCTGGTAATTAATAAATGCTGCAAAAATGGTAATCTAGAAGACTGGATGAAAGTGTCAATGGAAGCAATAAACCAGTGCATTTGGTGTAATGTTTTGTTTTATTTTTTAAATTCATTTTCTTCAAGTTTTATTTTAATTTTATTTTTGTCTGAACCCTTTAGCATTCAGATTACTCAACCAAATGTAATGTGCATTTATTTACATTGTTCTGAATTAATCATGCATTGTTTTGTAGCTTCAAGGTCTTAATGATGTTTATTGCATATTTTTAGAATTACTGTTTTGGCTAAAGAGTTAAAGCAGTGGTTCTCAACCAGGATCCACACAACAAAATGGTGAATTGGGGATCCACAATAATATTTTAAGGTCCCCACTGAAAAAACTTTGCTCTAAATGTATTTATTGGTATGCATTACAAGAAACAGCTAGATTTCTTTCTCTAACATTTTACATAGTTCAACCTGCAGAAATTAACGTGTGAAAAACAAAATAGGAATTTTGAAAGCAATTTCTATAAAATTAGTTTTTATACATAAAATAGCTATGGGGATCCACCTGGATGATATAGTAATCAAAGGAGTTTGATGGATAAAAATTGTTGAGAGCCCTTAAAGTAAAGTATAATTTTATTAAAAATTGTATGCTGAATGTCATTAGATAATTCATTTTCAGTAATTGTCCTGTCTGTTGTTGTTGATTACTCTCTGATCAGCTTTGATTAAGCTGAACTATGATCAGAGATGTTCCAGCCATGGTCTTGTTGTTAGGATGTTGCACTCACCATCACAAAGGTCATAGTTTTGATTCCTAGATCAGTGGTGTGTTATGGTCTTGAGCAAAACACTTCATTTCATGTTACTCCATTCCACTCAGCTGTAACCCTGCAATGGACTTATATCCTGTTCAGTGGAAATAATGGCCTGCCCACCTGGCCAGTGGGGTAACATTACTCGATTGCTGCAACGATGCAAGGAAGCACATTGTGATCAGCGGTGTATAACCACATTTGATAGTCTGGTCAATACAGTGATGGTGATATTATCCAATATGTGCCTTCACTTTTAGTACTGTAGGCCAGTGGTTCCTAGCCTAGGATCCAGGATGGTTGGATAATATCCATAATCTCAGTTGGTCATGCTTGGAAATCCAGCCAGAAAGTGTAATGTTGGTTGCTTCTGACAGGACCCTATGGGGAAAGTGCCTGAAGATTCTACCCCCATGACTTTCCCAGGAATAGTGGGTGGAGAAGATGGCTTGATTGATGGATGGAGAATGATCGCTTGATCAATAGATGGATATCATAAGGCATTCATGTCTGTCTCAACAAACCAATAAGAGTGTCAGTAGTAATAACATTTTTACTAAAGGTACAAGGCCTGAAATTTTGGGAAAGGGGCCTAGTCAATTACATCAACCCAGTGTTTAACTGGTACTCAATTTATCAACCCTCAAAGGATGAAAGGCTAAGTCGACCTCACCAGAACTTGAACTCAGAATGTAAAGATAGATGAAATACTGCTAAGCATTTAGCCCAGCATGCCACCTTAGTGATTCTAGTAATAACATCTTTGAAATCATCAGATATGAAATTTAAGGATGTGTACTTCAGGCAGAGTTTTGAAAAAGAACTTTATTCCAAATAATGACTGAAAGGCTGGTTCAATATTAGGAATTGGAGTAAAGTCTAAACAAATTTTGTGATTAATTCCTACTTTGAACTCACCTTATATTCGTGAATTTCCATTTGGTTTTGGTACAATATCAGGGGATACACACTTGCTACCACAAGGCGCAAAATGCTCTTATATATCTTTTTACTTCCTTCAGTCACTGGACTGCGGCCATGCTGTGGCGCCACCTTGAAGGGCTTAGCCAAACAAATCAATCCAGTACTTGGTTTTCCTTTTTTAAGCCTAGTATTTACTCTGTTTGGTCTCTTTTTCTGAATCACTAAATTATAAGGGCATAAACAAACCGACACTATTCATCAAGTGATGATGAGTGACAAACACAAAGGCACACAGTTTCTGCCTACCAAATCTAAGTGCGAAGCTTTGGTCGCCTCAGGGCGATAACGGAAGACACTTATCCAAGGTGCTATGCAGTGGGACTGAACCCAAAACCGCAAAGTCACACCTGCGCCCTGTTCAACCATTTTGCATAATTTTACAACTATTAATGAGAAAGATATGAATTGGCAATTTGTGAGCTTCAACGTGTAAATAATGTATATTTTCTTCTAAATTTATTGGTTTATAAAATTTAAGACCACCATTATCTTCAACGTCAATATTTCCATCGATAAACGCAGTAACGCAGAGTTATCCCTCTTTACGTGCAATTCGCAACTTGTACATTTCACTCAAGTGATATAAACCCGACGACGATGTATATTTTTGTCAGGTATATTACAAGGAGCCTCTACATAACGTGTCGACCTGATAGCAGACGTCAAATGTTAATCGGATCAAACATTTATAAAGAAGAAAGATACGTTAGATAATATTCTAGGCATATTAAGAATAAAAAATATCAAAATAAAATCAATCATTTTCAATCTTTAGTTCGCCCACATCAGATCTTATTTTTTATATTACATCTGTTACGTTATGTTTGTAGCTTCTTGTTGTTCAATCCTCTATAAGCAGAACTAATACCAAAAGCCGTCCAGTTGTGACCACCCTACCTTTATATAGAATCGATATTTTCTACTTCTGCAATACTTTTTCAGTATCTGCTGTAGGCATGTTTTTTTTTTCTTTTCATATCCACCTCCAAAAGTATTTGATTATTGATCTATAAAGAGATATTTGATGAAATATGGGGAAAATTAAGGGAATCTGAAGAATTGCCTTTTGTAAGAAATGTCACTAAGAGTATCTCCACTTCTCACAGCATATGGAGAATATGCTTAGAAGGTTTCTTGTCAGGATTGTGGGGGTAAAACTGCTTTCTGCAGTTAACAGAGATAAAAGTTTGAGCACAGATACTACTCTACCTGGTACTTAGCCATCATCTGTCTCCTGCTCTCTTTTGTAATCTTGCTGTCTCCCACTCTCTTTCTCTCTCTCCAGCTCTTCCTTCAGGCTGGGTAACCATGTGGCACCTTTATAACAACACACCCGTTTCTGTCCTCATTCCTGATCTCTCTCTGACTGAATAACTCTGAACCTCCTTCAATGCCCTCTAAAAGAAATTTTGTCTTCCAAGTTACTTGGTGACCCTGCCAGTGCTGATGCCACATAAAAAGCAATTGGTTCACACTGTAAAATGGTTGGCGTTTGGAAGGGCATCCAGCTGTAAAAACCATACCAAAACTGATCTTGGCTGTGCTGGTTCCAAGTAAAAAAACACTCAGTCCACTCTACTGGGTGGTTGGTGCTAGGAAGAGCATCCAGCTGTAAAAACCCTGCCAAAACAGACACAGAAGCCTGGTGCAGGTTCCTGCCTGACTGGCTCCTGTCAAACCATCCAACCCATGCCAGCATGGATGGCAGACATTAAACGATGATGATGATGGTGATGGTGGACATAAAGTTTTAGAAATATGACACCAACAACAAATTGTTTAATTTCATTTTATTGTCAGAACAAAAATAAGTGAATTCACATAGACACATACACAAAAACAAGATACAAACAGATATAAAGAGACAATAATTAGTTTATTGGATTTGGTGGGGGGGGGGATACAATTTACAAAGAAAATAATTCATGTGTGTGTGTAGGCGCTTTCTACAAGCAAAAATAAGAGGGAATTGTTTGGGTGTCTTTTACAGACAAAAATGAAGGGAAATGATAAGTGTTTTGTCTCTTTTTTTTTTTTGTTCCAACAACCATGAACAATGGGAAAGGATTGGTTTATTTAAAGGTCTTTTACAAACAGTATCCAAATTACAAACAAGAAATGATTCTTTTTAATATTTCTTTCAGTCTTTCACAAATAGTTTTCAATTCATGAACAAAAATAAGGGGAGATGATTGGTTTGTTCAGTTGTCTTTTAGAAACATTATCCAACTATATTGTTTTATATATATATATATATATATATGTATGTATATATATATATAAAATTTTGATTTATTAATTTTATACAGAATGATACCTAAATGTATTGATGACGGTATAAAAACTGAGTTTCTCTTGGTAAGTAATTTAGGTCAAGCTTTTCATTAAAAAAAGCTTTTATTCATTAAGTCTGTTTGGTGAGAAAACAATGCCCATACTCTTCTAGGACATTGAGGTTTTATAGAACCATGAATGTTATAAACTACCAATTCACAATGTTCAGATTTCAGGATTTTTTACCTTTCCATTCATTATTTTTTTTCTTTTAAATGCAATTATTTCATTAACTGACGACCGACCAATAAGACAGACACAGAGTACACTCTCAATATACCTTACTTCTAGTTAACCTATTCCAGAAGCAACAGTATTTAGCTGATTCCAAAGACACCTGTGTCCACGTTGAGAAGCAGCCATCAGGTATGTATGTAGGTAGTAGTAGTAGTAGTAGTAGTAGAGTAAGCCCACATTGAGATATGCTCATTGGTAGTAGTAGTAGTAGTAGTAGTAGCAGTAGTAGTGGTCAGCATTTCCTGCCAGTCGCTGTTAACAACACTTAAAGAGCAGAGCAGTGTGCTTCTTTTTCTATCATGTTAACTGTGTGTCTTGTTTGTTCTAGCACCTATAATAGAAGATGTACCAGCGCCTCCAAGGTAATCAGAGGTGTGGAAATAAAGCTGGTTAATTACTTCATTAAAATACATGAAATGAATTTACACAAAGATCTGAAGTGATTCAGATGTCTCACAGTCGGTAAAATATATTGAAGAGAAATATCTTGTACTGTACTGGATACGTTTTCGTGTGTCTGTGCATGCATGTCTAAGGAACATCATTGTATATAATAAAATACAATTCTGATGCTGACTTAAATATTGAGGAATGTCTATAGTAGACCATTCATTTTACCAATATATATATATATATAGATAGATATTATTTGAAACATTTTCATTTGGCCCTAGAACATTATTAAGTTGCATGGGCCAAAATTAAAATTTTAAAAATAATATGTGTAACTCCTACTAAACGTGTTTGTTAGTCTACTCACTCGTATACACACACACACACATATATATTCTTTATTTCTTTTATTCTGTTACTTGTTTCAGTCATGTGACTTTATATATATAAAGTCTCTACACTCTCTGAGTGGTTGGTGTTAGGAAGGGCATCCAGCTGTAGAAACTCTGCCAAATTAGATTGGAGCCTGGTGTTGCCATCCGGTTTCACCAGTCCTCAGTCAAATCGTCCAACCCATGCTAGCATGGAAAGCGGACGTTAAACGATGATGATGATGATGATGATGAAAGTGTATAGAAATCTTCAAAAGAATTCTGGAAGTTACCAATATTACATTTAGGACATAATTTCCTTTTAGTGTATCAACAAATATCACATTTATTTTTTGAAGTGGTGTTTCACAAGAAGTGAAGAATAAAT